>NC_133620.1:93996362-94296362 GCF_048593235.1 Sminthopsis crassicaudata | reverse complement strand
GAATAAATAGACTATTCATTAAAATGGTCAGGAGCATATATTTAAAACTATCAGTAAGCATCATATGTAATGGGGATAAACCTTTCCAGTGAGTGAAACAAGGTTGCCCACTATCACCATTACTATTCAATATTGTATTAGGCAATAAGAGTTGAGAAAGAGATTAAAGGAATAAGAGTAGGTAATGAGGAAATCAAACTATCACTCTTTCCAGATGATATGGTGGTATACTTAGAGAACCCCAGAGATTCTACTAAAAAGCTATTAGAAATAATTCACGACTTTAGCAAAGTTGCAGGATATAAAATAAATCCACATAAATCCTCAGCATTTTTATTCATCACCAACAAAATCCAATAGCAAGAGATACAAAGAGAAATTTCATTCAAAATAATTGTCGATAGCATAAAATATTTGGGAATCTATCTAAGGAATGTCAGGAATTATATGAGCAAAATTACAAAACACTTTCCACACAAATAAAGTCAGATTTAAATAATTAGAAAAATATTAAGTGCTCTTGATAGGATGAGAGAATATAATAAAGATGACAATACTCCCTAAATTAATTAATTTATTTAGTGCTATACCAATCAGATTCCCAAGAAACTATTTTAATGACCTAGAAAAAATAACAACAAAATTCATATGGAAGAACAAAAAGTTGAGAATTTTAAGAGAATTAATGAAAAAAAAATCAAATGAAGGTGGCCTAGCTGTACCTGATCTAAAACTATATTATAAAGCAGCAGTCACCAAAATCATTTGGTATTGGCTAAGAAATAGACTAGTTGATCAGTGGAATAGGTTAGGTTCATAGGATAAAATACTGAACAACTATAGCAATCTAGTGTTTGACAAACCCAAAGATCTCAACTTTTGGGATAAGAATTCATTATTTGACAAAAACTGCTGGGAAAACTGGAAATTAGTATGGCAGAAACTAGGCATGGACCCACACTTAACACCACATACTAAGATAAAATCAAAATGAGTCCATGATTTAGGCATAAAGAACAAGATTATAAATAAGTTAGAGGAATATAGGATAGTTTACCTCTCAGACTTGTGGAGGAGGAAGGAATTTGTGACTAAAGAAGAATTAGAGATCATTATTGATCACAAAAATAGAAAAATTGATTATATCAAATTAAAAAAGCCTTTGTATAAACAAAACAAATGCAAACAAGTTTAGAAGGGAAATAACAAACTGGGAAAACATTTTTACATTCACGGGTTTTGATAAAAGTCTCATTTTAAAAATATACAGAGAATTGACTAAATTTGTAATAGTTTAAGACATTCTCTAATTGATAAACAGCCAAAGGGTATGAACAGACAATTTTCAGATAAAGAAATTGAAACTATTTGTAGCCATATGTAAAGGTGCTCTAAATCATTATTGATCAGAGAAATGCAAATTAAGACAACTCTGAGATACCACTACACATTTCTCAGATTGGCTAAGATGACAGGAAAAAATAATGATGAATGTTGGAGGGGATACGGGAAAACTGGGACACTGATGCATTTTTGGTGGAGTTGTGAAAGAATCCCACCATTCTAGAGAGAAATCTGGAATTATGTCCAAAAAATTATCAAAATGTGCATACCCTTTGATCTAGCAGTATTACTACTGGACTTATATCCCAAAGAGAGCTTAAAGAAGGGAAAGGGTCCTGTATGTGTGAAAATATTTGGGCAGCCCTTTTTGTAGTGGCTAGAAACTGGAAAATAAATGGATGCCCATCAATTGGAGAATGGTTGGGTAAATTGTGATATATAAATATTATTGAATAGTATTGTTCTGTAAGAAATGACCAGCAAGATGAATGCAGAGAGGCTTGGAAAAATTTATATGAATTGATGTTTATTTAAATGAGCCGAACCAGGAGATCATTATACACTTCAACAACAATACTGTATAAGGATGTATTCTGATGGAAGTGGATATCTTTGACAAAGAGAAGATCTAATTCAGTTCCAATTGATCAATGATGGACAGAATCAGCTACTCCTAAAAAAGGAACCCTGGGAAATGAGTGTAAACTCTTAGCATTCTTGTTTTTTCTTCCCAGGTTATTTTTACCTTCTGATTCCAGTTCTTCCTGTGCAACAAGAGAACTTTTTAGTTTACACACATATATTGTATTCAAGATATACTATAACACATTTAACATGCATGGGGCTGCCTGCCATCTAGGGGAGGGGGTGGAGGGAGGGAAGGGAAAAGTCAGAACAGATGTGAGTGCAAGGGATAATGTTGTAAAAAATTACCCATGCATATGTACTGCCAATAAAAAGTTATTAAAAAATAATTGCACATGTTGGGGTGGAGCCAAGATGGCAGAGAGTAGACATCTCTTCATCTGACCTCCTCTGATCTTCTCTCAAATCAACAGCAGATTAAGGCTCTGAACTGGTTTTGGAGTGAAAGAATTCACAAATATTTGGAATACAATACATTTCCAGAAGAAGATACTTTGTATGAAGTTCAGAACAGGTTTGTTTCAATCAGGCAGTGGGACAATTTGTGATCCCAGACTGCAGCATAGGGAGCCCAGGGCAAGGAGCTGGGGTGGGGAGCCAGGGCACTGGGGCATCCATATATCAGGGAATTTACTATGAGGCTCTTAGGCTACTCTGTCCTGAGTGCAAGCAAGTGGTTTAGCAGATTTGCTGTAAGACATCCAAAAGCAAATACAAAAGGTAAATTGTTAGCCACTAAGCCCTTGAGCATGAGATCTGACCACAATTTCCCAGCACCTAAAGTCAGTCTGCAGAATGGACCTCAGACAAATTAAAGCAGCTGTTGCCCCTTTGCCTTAAGAGCAGACCTCAACATTTTAAAAATGAACAAAAAAGCAAAAAGAACTCTGACCATAGACAGCTTTTATAGAAAGAGAGAAGAACAGACCTCAAACCCTGAGGTTCCTAAGGCAAATCAACTCCAGATAAAGCACCAAAGGATTAAATGAGCTGGTCCCCATTTCATAAAGCTTTCTTGGAAGATTCAAAAAAAAATCTTAAAATAGAAAAGAAAAATGGGGAAGGGAAATGAGATCTTTGCAAGAGAGTATGGAAAAGAAAAAAAAAAGAAATTATCTGAAGAAAATTCCTTAAAAATAGATATGATGAAATGGAAAAAGTATATCACTCCTTTAAAAAAACAGAATTTGTGAAATGGAAAAAAATTCAATGAACAAAACAACTCATTTAAAAATTCAATTGGCCAAATACAAAAAGAGCTAAAAAAGATAACTGAAGAAAATAATATACTAAAATTAGAACTGAAGATATGAAAGTTAATGATTCAATAAGACTTCAACAATCAATCAGACAAAATTTAAAAAATGAAAAAAATAGAAGAAAATATGAAATGCCTCATTGGAAAAATAACAGACTTGGAAAAAAGATCTAGGAGAGACAATCTAAGGATTATTGGCCTTCCTGAAAACCATGATGAAAAAAGGAGCATAGACATCATCTTTCATGAAATCATAAAGGAAAACTGACCTGATGTACTAGAACCAAAATGTAAAATAGCCACTGAAAGAATTTACTTATCACCTCTTGATAGAGACCCCAAAATGAAAACTCCAATGAATATTGTAGCAAAATTTCAGAATTATCAGACCATGGAAAAATATTGCAGGCAGCCAGAAAGAAACAATTTAAATAATGATGATCCACAATCAGAATTACCCAGAACCTAGCAGCATCTATCTTAAAGGATGAAAGGGCCAGGAACCTGATATTTTCTAAAAGGCAGAGGAATAAACTACCCAGCTAAATTAAGGATTTCTTTTCAGGGAAGAAGGTGGACATTCAATGACACAGGTGAATTTCATTTATTTCTGATGAAAATACCAGAGCTAAACAACAACAACAACAAAAAAAAAATTGATTTCCAAATACAGAACTCAACAGAAGCATAAAAAGGTAAATAGGAAAGAACTCTTGAGAACGATATCTCTGTTATGGGTATAGTTGGAGAGTATGGGTATAATTGGATTTTATTGTGGAAATATGAAAAAAACTAGAAATGGAAAGAGAAAAAATGGAGGTAAAATGAGGGAAATCACATCTCATGAAGAGGCAAAGAATACCTATTATAATTGAGGGAAAGAAGGGAGGGGAATGAACATTGTGTGAATCTTACTCTCATCAGATTTGGCTCAAAGGGAGAATATCAAACATATTTAGTTTCACAGAGAAAATGGGAGGGGAAAGGGGAAAGGAAAGGGGGAGGCTAAAGGAAGGGAAAACAGAAGTACTAGGGGAAAGGTATTAGAAAGAAGTAGGGACTGTAAAGTGGGAGATCTGTTTGAAGGAGGTGGTGGTCAGAAATAAAATACTGGGGAGGAGGGAAGGGAGAAAGAAAAAAGAAAAACATAACTTGAGGTTAATAAGATGTCATAAAATACATAATCAGTCATTTTAACCATGAATGTGAATGGTATGAATTCTGTCATTAAACAAACTGAAGTGGGTAGCAGACTGGATTAAAAATCAGAGTCATACAATATGTTATTTACAAGAAACACATTTAAAGCAGAGTGATATATACAGAGTAAAAGTAAGAGGCTGAAGCAGAATCTATTATGCTTCAAGTGAAAGAAAGAAAGCAGGGGTAGTGATCCTCATCTCAAACCAAGCAAAAGCAAAAAAAATAGATCTAGTTAAAAGAGATAAGGAAGAAAAGTATATCTTGCTAAAGGGCACCATAGGTATCAATACTAAACATATATGCATCCAAATTCCTAGAGTAAAAGTTAAGAGAGTTGCAAAAAGAAATAGCAAGGCTATGCTAGTGGGATATCTCAACTTTGCTCTCTCAGAATTAGATAAATAGAACCATAAAATAAATAAGAAAGTACTTAAGGGGGTAAGTAGAATTTAGAAAAGTTAGATATGATAGATCTTTGGAGAAAATTAAAGAGAGGCAGAAAGAAATTTACTTTTTTCTCAGTGGTTCATGGAACTTATACAAAAATTAACACTGTATTAAGGCATACAAATCTCAAAATCAAATTCAGGAAGGCAGAAATAGTAAATGCATTTTTTTAGTGATCACAGTGCATAATAATCATATGAAATAAAAGGCCAGGGGAAAATAAACCAAAAATTAATTGGAAACTAATCTAATCTGAAAGCATGAATGCATGAAACAACAACTCATAGACACAATCAATAACTTCATCCAAGAGAATGACAATAATGAGATAACATACCAAACTTTGTGGGATGCAGCCAAAGTGGTAATAAGATGAAATTAAATATCTTTAGATGCTTACTTGCATAAAATAGAAAAAGAGAAGGTCAATGAATTGGGCTTACAACTTTAAAGGTAGAAAAATTAAACACTCAAATACCAAATTTGAAATTCTGAAAATAAAAGAGAAAATTAATAAAATTGAAAATAAGAAAATTATTGAACTAATAAATAAAATTAAGAGTATGCTTTATGAAAAAAAACAATAAAATAGATAAACCTTTCATTAATTTGATTAGAAAAAGGAAAAAAGAACTTCAAATTGTTAGTCTCAAAAATGAAAAAGGAAACTTTCCACCAATAAAGAGGAAATTAGAGCAATAATTAGGAGTTATTTTGCCAGTTATATATCAATAAATTTGATAATTTAAGTGAAAGGGAGGAAAACCTACAAGAATATAGATTGCCCAGGTTAACAGAAGAACAAATAAATTATTTAAATAGTCCCATTTTAGAAAAAGAAATAGAACAAGCCATTAATCATTTCCCTAAGAAAAAATGTCCAGGGCCAGATGGATTTACATGCAAATACTACCAAATATTTAAAGAACAATTAACTCTAATATTATAACTCCAATTGATAAGTGGTCAAAGCATATGAACAGGCAATTTTCTAAAGAAGTTGAAAGCATTTCTAGTCATATGAAAAGGTGTTCTAAATCTCTATTGATCACAGAAATGCAAATTGAGACAACTCTGAGATACCACTACACACTTCTCAGATTGGCTAACATGTTTGGCTAAGATAATAGGAAAAGATAATGATGAATGTTAGAGGGAATGTGGGAAAAGTGGGACATTAACACATTGTTGGTGGAATTGTGAATGTATCCAACCATTCTGGAGAACAACTTGGAACTATGCTCAAAAGATTATCAAACTGTGCATACTCTTTGATCCAGCAGTATTTCTACTAGGCTTATACCCCAAAGAGATCTTAAAGGAGGGAAGAGGATCCAGGTGAGCAAAAATGTTTGTAGCAGCCCTTTTTGTAGTGACCAGAAATTGAAAAAGGAGTGGATGTTCAGTAGTTGAAGAATGGCTGAATAAGTTATGGTATATAAATGTTATAGAATATTATTGCTCTACAAGAAATGATTAGCAGGATGATTTTAGAGAGGCCTGGAGAGGGTTACATGAATTGATGCTAAGTGAAATGAGCAGAACCAGGATTTCATTGTACATGGCAATATCAGGACTAAACAGTACTTCTGATGGTTATGGCTCTTCTCAACAATGAAATGATTTAGGCCAGTCCCAATGATCTCATGATGATGAGAGCCATCTACATCCAGAGAGAGGACTATTGGAATTGAATGTGGATCACAGCATAGCATTTTCACTTTTTTTGTTGTTGTTTGCTTGAATTCTAATTTTTTTTTCTTTTTTTCCCTTTTTGATCTGACTCTTCTTTTGCAGAAAGATAATTGTACAAATATATATGCCTATGTTGGATTTACGCATATTTTCCCATATTCAACCTATATTGAATTATTTGCCATTTAGTAGAGGGGGTGGGTTTTTTTTTGGGGGGGAAATTGGAACACAAGGTTTTGCAAGGGTCAGTGGTGAAAAATTATCCTTGCATATGTTTTGAAAATAAAAAGCTTCAATAAAAAAGTGAAAAAAAAATTAGTGTTTAACATATATTGGATTACTTTCCTGCTGGCAATTCTTCTAGGGTAGGTAGTGAGGGGAAGGGATGGGAAAAAAGGAAGATGGAAAAAAAAATGGGACACAAGGTTTTGCAAGTGTGAATGTTGAAAATTACCTATACATATGTTTTGAAAATAAAAAAGCTTTAATAAAAAATAAAATAACAAAACAACTAATTGTAGTTCTAATTGAAGAAAAAAAAGAGTAAAATCACCTCTTAGGATGGATTTGTCACTGTTGCAAAACATGCTTGGTTGAGGATAATAATTTATAGATTATAGGGGCCATCTCATCCAAAGTTTCTTAAACTGTGGGTTGTAACTTCATACAGAGTTATTAACTGAATGTGGGGGGGTCATGAAATTGTGATTTGTTAAAAGTAAATGTTTGATTTGTATAGCTATTTATATATCTGTATATCTGGGTTTGTGTAAAAATTTATTGGGCAAAAAGAGGTCACAAGTGGAAAAAATTTTCTAATTCGAATCCAACTGTTTCATTCTACTGTTGAAAATGCCTGCTGAGGCCCAACAAATTTAACTTTTAGTCCAACATCACTCTTTTTTTTTTCACCAAGAATATATCAAACATTCAGCTGGCTGATAATTTAATGCTGGGAATATTTTCCATGTACATTAAACTCAATGGCTTCAAAAGTCTCTTGTGACTTTTAATTTTTTTTAAAGCTTCTTAGTGCATTTATGCAAATACTCATTCTCCTTCAGAATGACAAGGGAAACATATTTAATGCCCATCTAATTAATTCTCTATGTGGTACTAAAGGTAAATGAGACTGACTAAATGTTTTAAATTCTTCATGTTGATAAATTAGCTTGAAATATTCTCTTTTGTGTCATTCTATAAAGCATTTTTTTAAAAATTAAATTGGTCAGGTGATGATGGTGGTGATAGTGCTAGATAGCAGTTTTTTAGATCTGTGTCAAAAAGATGGCAAACACTTACTTTCATGATAGGTTCCAGGAAAGCCAATTCTAGCTACTGTCTGTTAGATTCCCTGTCTGGTTTTCTTCATTTCATTCATTTAAGGAAGAATGAGAAAACTGCACACATGGCTGACTATCTGCCATGAGCTCTTTCCAACTTTCTTAAACCCTGATGGCCCAGTTAATGTTCTAACATCTTAAATTCCTTTTTCTAATCACTTCTCCTCTGTAATCTGCAGTCATAGAGAAAGCTCCTACTGAAACATCTGGATACTATTCAAGAAAGAACAGTGAAGTAGTGAATCCTGGGATTCACTTACTATGTCTTTGGTACCAAGACATTTCTTTCTCTGACCATTACAGATGGTTTCTGGGATAATTTCTTTCTTTATTGTAAAGTGATATGCTCTAAAGACATGTCAAATGACTCTCACTCATCTACCAAAGGGAGAGCTCCTATCAAAGTCTTTCCCCTTTCTTAAATTACTTGTTAAAAAGACATTGAAAACTTCTGGTTAATTTATTAGAGAGCTGAGAAATCTGGAGAGGTTCAAGATGCTTGAGAGGTAGCTTTATCAGAAGTTATCTTGTACTGTGCTTTCAGGAAAGGACTGAACCACCATGAAGTTTAAAAATAAATCATTAGAAGATATGATTCACCTTTGCCTTTGTTTTTTGAGTAGAAGGAATAAATCTGCTGCTATAAAATTTGCATGGATTCCCAGGTAAATCTTTCTATTTTGACACCATATAAATAAAGATGGTTTAAATAGCTTACACTAATACCACTTGAGCTGAAAAAGCAGTTTTGTCACATGAGTGAATTACAGTAGGCTGATAAAGTGCATTAAAATTAGATAAAGCATGTCCAGCCTTTCTGAATTCTTTAGTAACATTTTTCTGACAGATCTTGAAGGGCTTTTTCTTTTGAAAATTTTCTCTATCTTACAATGATGATAATTCTTGTGAAACTTTTTTTTCTTATTTGCATTTTAATAGAATAAATAAAAAATAAAATATATATTAAAATAAATAAAACAATAAAAATAAAATAAATAAAATTTTTTTTCAAATAACAATTTTATTTTAAAAAACAATCTGCTACTGCATCTACTTTTGTTCCCCATTGAGGAAATAAAAAAAAAATAACAAATTCAAAAAATAAGCATCTTAGTATATTTCTATATAGTGCAGTAAAATAAATTCCCACATAAACTCTGCCTTTAAAATGTATTTTTCTTTTTGAATTTTAATTTCCTCACTATTCTTTTGGCAAATGAGTGACATACTTCATCTTCATATTTCTGGACTTGTTGCTTTAAACAAAGTTGTTAAGTCTTTCCATGTTGTTTTTCTCTATCATGTTGTCATAAATTGTTCACCTACTTTTGTTCACTTTGCATCAATCAGATCATAAAATTCTTCCCAGTTTTCTTTGCATCTGTTAATTTCACAATTTCTTATGGCACAATGATATTACATTATATTCATATACCAAAATTTGTTTAGACATTCTACAAGTGAAAGACACTGTAATGACTGCGTTAGTACCCTGGATACCTTAGAATCAGCCAGAGTCAGAATAAGCAAAAATTTTTATTCTAGGTCTTTTGGGGTCACTTTCAGGGGAATAGATATAGGAATCTCCATACCTGCTCTCTCTCTCTCCATTGCCAAAGAATGATCCCTCTTGTTTTACTCCAAACTTTTCTGTCTATACCCACAGATTCAGCCAGCACAGAATAGTTGGACAGGATCATTCTCCAAGCATATGTTAATAGAGTATTGTCTAATTGGTAATTAGCCTTAAGTGCTTGGTTATCTAAGTGCATCTGCTCAGTTCCAGACCTTTACAAGACACTCCTTTAGTTTCTAATTTTTTTTTTTTTTATGTTTGAATGTATAGATACTTTTCTTTTTTATTTAACTTCCTTGGAGTTAAAATCTATTAGTACTATAGATGGACCAAAGGGTATATACTCACCTTGGTACCTCCCTGGATATTTGAAATTGCTTTCCAGAATGGCTGATCAATTATCATTCAACAAAATAGATGAATTCCATTTATTCTGATGAAAAGATCAGAGCAGAACAAGAAATTCAAAATTCTTCCAAATATAGAACTTAAGAGAGCATAAAAGGCAATAAGAAAAGAACCCTTGAGAACTTTATCTCTGTTATGGGAATACATAGATAGTGCATGCATAATTTGATTTTACTGTTATAATATAAAAAAGAAACTAGAAGTGGAAAAGGCATTATACTAGAAAAAGGGGTAAGAGGAGGTAAAATGAGGGAAATTACATCTCACAGAGGCAAAACAAACAAACAAACAAACAAAAAAACCCACTATAATAATTGAGGGAAAGAAGGGAGAGGAATGAACATAAGATTCAGGGAATCTTAGTCTCATCAGATTTGGCTCAAAGAGAAAATGTTAGACTTATTTGGTTTCACAGAGCAACTTCTCTCACCTTATAGGAAAGTGGGAGGGGAAAGGGGTAAATGGAAGGGTTAGGCTAATAGAAGGGAAAACAGAAATAGTAGGAGAAAAGTATAAGAAATGGGAAGAGGCTCTAAAGAGAGAGGGCTGCTTGATTAAAGCGGTGCTCATAGATAAAATATTGGGGAGGAAGGAAAAGGGAAAAGGAAAGAGAAAAGTATAATTTGGGGCAAATAAGATGACAAGAAATACAGAATTAGTAGTTTTAGCTGTAAATGTGAATGGGGTAAACTCTCCCATAAAGCTGAAGTGGATAGCAGACTGGATTAAAAGCCAGAACCCTACAATATGTTATTTATAAGAAACACATTTAAAGCAGAGTGATACATACTGAATAAAGTAAAAAGCTGGACAGAATATATTAGGCTTCTGGTGAAGTAAAAATATCAGGGGTAGCCCTCCTGGCCTCAGATCAAGCAAAAGCAAAAACAGTTCTAGTTAAAAGAGATAAGGAATGAAACTATATCTTGCTAAAGGATACCATAGACAATGAAGCAATATCAATACCAAACATATATGCATCAATTGGTTTAGCATCTATATTCTTAAAGGAGAAATTAAGAGAGCTGAAAGAAAAATAAGAAAGAAGTTAAAGAGATAAATAGGATATTAGAAAAGTTAGGTATGATAGATCTTTGGAGAAAACTGAATGGAGACAGAAAGGAGTACACTTTCTTCTCAGCAGTTAATGGAACTTATACAAAAATTGACCACACAAAAGACCTCAAAATTAAAAGCAGAAAGGCAGAAATAGTAAATGCATTATTTTCAGATCATGATGAAATTAAAAAAAAGTACATTCAACAAAAAGCTAGGGGTAACTAGACCAAAAAAGTAATTGTAAACTAATCCTAAAGAATGAATGGGTAAAACAGCAAATCATCGACACAATTAATAATTTCAGGCAAGAGAATGAAAAAAATGAGACAACATACAAAAGTTTGTAGGATGCAGCCAAAGTAGTTATTAGGGGAAAATTTTGTAGCTCTAAATGATTACTTGCATAGAATAGAAGAAGAGAAGATCAATGAATTGGGTTTGCAACTGAAAAAGCTAGAAAAAAGAACAAATTAAAATCCCCAATGCAATACCAAGTTTGAAATTCTAAAAATAAAAGGAAAGATTAACAAATTGAAAGTAAAAAAAAAAAAAAAACAACTTTTGAGTTAATAAATAAAATTAAGAGTTGGTTTTATAAAAAAAACCAAAATAGATAAATCTTTAGTTATATGATTAGAAAAAGGAATGAGGAAAATCAAACTGTTAGTCTCAAAAATGAAAAGGGAGAACTTTCCTCTAATGAAGAGGAAATTAGAGCAACAATTAAGAGTAATTTTGCCCAACTTTAGGCCAATAAATTTGACAACTTAATTGAAATGAAGGAATACATACAAAAATATAGATTGCCCAGATTAACAGTAGAGGAAATAAACTTCTTAAATAGTCCCATTTTAGAAAAAGAAATAGAACAAGCTATTAATCAACTCCCTAAGAAAAAATCTCCAGGGCCAGATGGATTTACATGTGAATTCCACCAAACATTTAAAGAACAATTAACTCCAATACTATATAAAAAATTTCAAAAAATAGGGAAAGAACTGCCACAAAATTGTTTTTATGATACAGACATGGTACTGATACCTAAAGCAGATAGGATGAGAACAGAAAACTATAGACCAATTTCTCTTATGAATATTGATACAAAAATCTTAAATAAAATATTAGCAAAGAGATTACAGAAAATCATCCTCAGGATAATACACCATGACCAAGTAAGTTTTATTCCAGGAATACAGGGTTGGTTCAATATTAGGAAAACCATTAACCTAATTGACTATACCAATAATCAAACTAACAAAAATCATATGATTACAATAGATAAAGAAAAATCATTTGATAAAATCCAACATCCATTCCCATTAAAAACACTAGAGAGTATTGGAATAAATGGACTTTTCCTTAAAATAGCCAGTCGTATCTATTTAAAACAATCAGCAAGTATCATATGTAATGGGAATAAACTGAGACCATTCCCAATAAGATCAGGGGTGAAACAAGTTTGCCCACTATCACCATTAATTACTATTCAATATTTTATTAGAAATGGTAGGTATGGCAAGAAGAGATTAAAGGTATTAGAATAGGTAATGAGAAAACCAAATTATCATTCTTTGCAGATGATATGATGGCATACTTAGAAAACCCTAGAGAATCAACTAAAAATATAGCAAAGTTGCAGGATACAAAATGAATCCACATAAATCATTAGCATTTTTATATATAATTAACAGAATCCAACAGCAAGAGATACAAAGTGAAATTCCATTTAAAATAACTGTTGATAGTATAAAATATTTGAGTATTTATCTACCAAGGGAAAGTCAGGAAGTATATGAGCAAAACTACAAAACACTTCCCACACAAATAAAGTCAGATCTAAACAACTGGAAAAATATCAAGCACTCTTGGATAGGTCAAGCGAATATAATAATAATGACAACACCACATAACTTAATCTATTTATTTATTGTTATATTAATCAAACTCCCAAGAAACTACTTTACTGACCTAGAAAAATTAACAACATTCCTCTGGAAGAATAGACGGTCAAGAATTTCAAGGCAATTAAGGAGGAAAAAAGCAAATGAAGGTGGCCTAGCTGTACCAGATCTAAAACTATATTATAAAGCAGTGGTCATCAAAACCATTTAGTACTGGTAAGAAATAGAATATTCAATCTGTGGAATAAATTAGGTTAATAAGACAAAATAGTCAATAACTATAGCAATCTAGTATTTGACAAACCTAAAGACCTCAGCTTTTGGGATAAGAACTATTTGAGAAAAATTGCTGAGAAAATTGGAAACTGGTATGACAGAAACTAAGCATTGACTCACCCCTAACACCATATACCATATAATAATACAATTACAAAATGAGTTCATGATCTAGACATAAAGAATGATATCATAAGCAAATTAGAAGAACATAGGTTAGTTTACCTCTTAGAACTGTGGAGCTGGAAGGAAGTTGTGACCAAAGAAGAACTGCAGATCATTATTGATCACAAAATAAGATAAATTTGATTATATTAAGTTTAAAAAATTTTGTACAAACAAAACTAATGAGACAAGATTAAAAGGGAAGCAATAAGTTGGGAAAATAGTTTTACACTTAAATGTTTTGATAAAGACTTAATTTCTAAAATATACAGAGAATTGACCCAAATTTATAAGAAGTCAAGCCACTCTCCAATTGATAAATAGTCAAAGAATATGAACAGATAATTTTCAGATGAAGGAATTGAAACTATTTCTAGTCATGAAAAAGTGCTCTAAATCACTATTGATCACAGAAATACAACTTAAGGCAATTCTGAGATGTCACTACATACCTCTAAAATTGGCTAAGATGACAGGAAAAAATAATGATGAATATTGGAGGGGATGTGGGAAAAGTGGGACTAGTGTTAGTACCCATTGTTGGTGGAACTGTGAATGGATCCAACCATTTTGGTGAGCAATTTGGAACTATGCTCAAAAAGTTACCAAACTGTGCATACCTTTTGATCCACCAATGTTTCTATTGGGCTTATATCCCAAAGAGATCTTAAAGGAAGGAAAGGGACCCATATATGCAAAAATGTTGGACCCCTTTTTGTAGCAACAAGAAACTAGAAACTGAGTGGTTACCCATCATTTGCAGAACAAGAAGATCATATGATGATCAAGTCTGATAGACATGGCTCTCTTCAACAGTGAGATAATTCAAACCAGTTGCAATTGTTCAGTGATTAAGAGAGACAGCTACACCCAGAGAGAGGACTGTGGGAACCCAATGTGGTTTGCAGAATAGCATTTTCACTTTTTTTGTTGTTGTTTGCTTATATTTTACATTGCTTCTCTCTTTTTTGTCCTTGTGTGGCATTTATTTAACATCTATTTCTACCGTATTTAACATTTATTGGACTACTTGCCATCTAGGGAAGGATGTGGGGGAAGGGGTCAAAAATTAGAACACAGGGTTTTTCAAGGGCTAATGTCGAAGTACAATCCACTGATTTGAAAAATAAAAAGTTTTAATTAAAAAAAATCTGCTTAACTTAACTGACTTTCATATGTTTAAACTTCTACTTCTAGAAAACTTCTGTTTTCTTCCATATAATTCAATCACTGAACAGTCTATTTGAATTTATTTCCCTCCTTGTTAAATCAATGCCAAATCTATATGGGTCTTGGTCTCAGTTTCTCTCAAGTCTGCTAAATTGCTGGATATTACCTGGTCTGAGAGTAGAAGATCATTCAGTATGCACTAATTTATTACTAGGGGGAGAGAACTTTAAAAATTTAAAAAAAGGGGCTTTATTTGGATTTTGAATTGTTTCAATTGTTCTCTATTAGAATTTTGGCAGAGCAACATCTCAATTTGAGTGAAGATTTTATTATATTATTGAATCTCTTATTTGCAATCTGAATTGATTTTCCATTAATGATAATGGAGGCACTTATGCACCATTCATCTAATCCCCTTTTTGCTTCAAATGTACATTTTTAGTCTATGACCATAAAACCATGCAGAATAATTTAATTCATGCAGGAATTACAAGACCTTAGCATCAATCAATCAATCACCAAGTTTTATTGAGTACATAAAGTCAAGGAGAGGCTGACCAGGTTAGAAGAAAAGAATAGAAATTACATGGAGACAGATTTTAGCAATTACTAATATAACAAAAAACCAACAATAATTGCTGTATAGCATTTTAAAGTTTACTAAACACTTAAAAATTTCTTATTTAATGCTTAAATAGTCCCATTTTAGAAAAAAGAAATTGAACAAGAAATTGAATCAACTCTGAGGGCCAGATGGATTTACATGTGAATTCTATCAAACATTTAAAGAACAATTAATTTAATACCATGTAAATTATTTGGGAAAATTGAGTAAGAGGTAGTCCTACCAAATTCTTTTTATGACACAGATATAGTGCTGATACCTAAGCCAGGTAGAGTCAAAATAGAGAAAGAAAATTATAGACCAATTTCCCTAATGAATATTGATGCAAAAATCTTAAAGAAAACATTATCAAAGAGATTACATAAAATCTTCCCCAGGATAATGCACTATGACCAAGTAGAGTTTATCCCAGAAATGCAGGGCTGGTTCAATATTATAAAAAACTATCACCATAATTGACTTTATCAATAACCAAATTAACAATTCCTATTAAATTCCTATTAAAAACACTACAGAGTATAAGAATAAATAGACATTTCCTTAAAATAACAAGCCTTAAAGAAATAGACTAGTTGATCAGTGGAATAGGTTAGATTCACAGAGCAAGGTAGTGAAAAAAAATAGCAATCTAGTGTTTGACAAACCCAAAGATCCCAACTTTTGGGATAAGAATTCATTATTTGACAAAAACTGCTGGGAAAACTGGAAATTAGTATGGCAGAAACTAGGCATGGACCCACATTTAACACCACATACTAAGATAAGATAAAAATGGGTCCAAGATTTAGGCATAAAGAACGAAATCATAAATAAATTGGAGGAACATGGGATGGTTTACCTCTCAGACTTGTGGAGGAGGAAGGAATTTGTGTCCAAAGGAGAACTAGAGATCATTATTAATCACAAAATAGAAAATTTTGATTACATCAAATTAAAAAGGTTTTGCACAAACAAAACTAATGCAAACAAAATTAGAAGGGAAGTAACAAATTGGGAAAACATTTTTACAGTTAAAAGTTCTGATAAAGGCCTCATCTCCAAAATATACAGAGAATTGACTTTAATTTATAAGAAATCAAACCATTCTCCAATTGATAAATGGTCAAAAGATATGAACATACAATTTTCAGATGATGAAATTAAAAATATTTCCACTCATATGAAAGAGTGTTCCAAATCACTATTGATCAGAGAAATGCAAATTAAGACAACTCTGAGATACCACTACACACCTGTTAGATTGGCTAAGATGACAGGAACAAATAATGATGAATGTTGGAGGGGATGTGGGAAAACTGGGACACTGATGCATTGTTGGTGGAGTTGTGAAAGAATCCAGCCATTCTGGAGAGCAATCTGGAATTATGCCCAAAAAGTTATCAAAAAGTGTATACCCTTTGACTTAGTAGTGCTACCACTAGGCTTATATCCCAAGGAAATACTAAAGAAGGGAAAGGGACCTGTATGTGCCAAAATGTTTGTGGCAGCCCTTTTTGTAGTGGCTAGAAACTGGAAAATGAATGGATGCCCATCAATTGGAGAATGGTTGGATAAATTATGTTATATGCATGTTATGGAATATTATTGTTCTGTAAGAAATTACCAACAGGAGGAATACAGAGAGGCTTGGAGAGACTTACATCAACTGATGCTGAGTGAAACAAGCTGAACTAGGAGATCATTATACACTTCAACAATGATACAGTATGAAGATGTATTCTTATGCAAGTGTATATTTTCCACATAGAGAAGAGCTAATCCAATTCTAATTGATCAATGATAGATAGAATCAGCTACACCCAGAAAAGGAACACTGGGAAATGAGTGTAAACTGTGAACACTTTTTTGTTTTTGTTTTTCTTCCCAGATTATTTTTACCTTCCGAATACAATTCTTCCTTTGCAACAACAACAACAAATTTTGGTTCTGCACATATATATTGTACCTAGGATATACTATAAGATATTTAATATGTATGGGAATGCCTGCCATCTAGGGGAGGGGATGGAGGGAAGGAGGGGAAAAACTTGGAACAGAAGGGAGTACAAGGGATAATGTTGTAAAAAAAATTACCTATTCATATGTACTGTCAAAAACAGTTATAATTATAAAATTAATAAAAAAAAACAATTGTTAACAGATTGACTAGAAAAAAAAATAACAAGCATTTTCTGTTAAAAACCCTCAGCAAACATCATATGTAATGAGGATAAACTAGAATAATTCTTAATAAGATCAGGGATGAAACAAGGTTGCCCACTATCATCATTGCTATTCTATATTATATTATTCTAGCTTTAGCAATAATAGAACAAAAAGAATTAGAGGAATTAGAATTGATATTGAAGAAACCAAATTGTCATTCTTATCAGATGATATGATGGTACACTTACAGAATTCTAAAGAATCATCTAAAAACTACTACAAACAATTCACAACTTTAGGAAAGTTGCAGGACACAAAATAAATCCAAATAAATCATCAGCATTTGTATATGTTACCAACAAAGTCCAGCAATAAGAAATACAAAGAGAAATTCCATTTAAAATAACTGTAGATAATATACAATATTTGGGAGTCTATTTACCAAGGCAAAGTCAAAAATTATAGGAACACAAATACAAAACATTTTCCACACAAAGTCAGATCTAATCAATTGGAAAAATAATGTTATGGGATATTATTGTTCTATAATAAATGATCCAGAGGATGATTTCAAAGTGGTCTGGAGAGACTTACAGGAACTAATGCTATGTGAAATGAATAGAACTAGGATAGCAATGTACATACCCAGAAAGATTATACAAAGGTCAATTCTGATGGATGTGGTTCTTTTCAACAGTGATGTGATTCAGGCCATTTCCAATGGTCTTGTGATAAGCAGAGCCTTCTATACCTAGAGAGAGGACTGTGGGAACAAAGTGTGTATCACAACATAGGATTTTTATCTTTTTGTTGTTTTTTGCTTATGTTTTGTCTTTTCTCATTTTTTTTTAATTTTGATCTGATTTTTCTCGTGTAGCAAGATAATTGTATAAATATAAAGACATATATTGGATTTAACATATATTTTAACATGTTTAATATATATTGGGTTACTTGCCATCTAGGGGAGGGAATGGATAAAGGAGGGAAAAATTTGGAGCACAAGGTTTTGCAAGGGTCAATGTTGAAAAATTATCTATGCTTATGTTTTGAAAATAAAAAAGCTTTAATTAAAAACAAAGATTATAAATTGATCATTAAATCAATTCTAATGAATGTGGCTGTTTTCTTTTTTATTATTTATTTTTTTTAACATTTTTATTGTGTGTCTTTAATATGTTTCACTTTTTAAATATATAAAGAAGTCAGTAAAGTTTGTAAGAATTTGACTCATTCCCCAAATGATAAATTATCAAAAATTTTGACCTTTTTCAAATGAAGAAATCAAAAATAAATATAAGCATATAAAAATGCTCCAAATCATGACTTTTAAATTAATTTTATAATTATAACATTTTATTAATTTTAATTATAACATATGCATAGGTAATTTTTTTTACAACATTATCCCTTGTACTCCCTTCTGTTCCGAATTTTTCCCCTCCTTCCCTCCACTCCCTCCCCTAGATGGCAGGCATTCCCATACATATTAAATATGTTATAGTATATTCTAGGTACAATATATATGTGCAGAACTGAATTTTGTTGTTGTTGTTGTTGTTGCAAAGGAAGAATTGCATTTGGAAGGTAAAAATAACCTGGGGAGAAAAACAAAAAATGCTCACAGTTTACACTCATTTCTCAGTGTTTTTTTTCTGGGTGTAGCTGATTCTGTCCATCATTGATCAATTGGAATTGGATTAGCTCTTCTCTGTGTTGAAGATATCCACTTCCATCAGAATACATCCTCATACGGTATCATTGTTGAAGTGTATAATGATCTCCTACTTCTGCTCATTTCACTCAGCATCAGTTGATGTAAGTCTCTCCAAGCCTCTCTGTATTCCTTCTGTTGGTCATTTCTTACAGAACAATAATATTCCATAACATTCATATACCATAATTTATCCAACCATTCTCCAATTGATGAGCATCCGTTCATTTTCCAGTTTCTAGCCAATGCGGCTGTTTTCAATAGTTTAAATGGTTTTATGATGAAGAAAGTCATTTGCACACACAGAGAGGACTGAGCATGGATCACAACATAGTATTTTCACTTTTGTTGTTTGCTTGTATTTTATTTTCTTTCTCATTTTTTCCTTTTTGATCTGATTTTCTTGTGCATAATCATGGAAATATGTATAGAAGAACTGTGCATGTTTAACATATTGGATTACTTGCTTTCTAATGAAGATGGGGAAAGGGAAAAATTGAAACACAAGGGTTTGCAAGGGTGAATGTTGAAAATTATCTGTGCATATTTATTGAAAATAAAAAAAATATCATTTTATCTCGATCATGATTCTAGAGGGTAGATTTTATTACTATTCCTTTTTTATGCATGAGGAAATTGAGGTAGACAGATTAATCAAATTTTTCTATGGTCTTAGACCCAGAAAATATATGAGGCCAAATTTTATTTCAGCTCTACCAGAAGTTTTATGATTATATGGTCAACTGACCAACAATCTATAAACATTAATAAGTTCTTGTTTTGTGTTATATGCCATACTAGATTTGGAGAGTGCAAAGACAAAGGTGAAATAGTTTCTTTCCTTAAAGAATTTATATTTTTTAAAGGTAGAAAATATATTCATATCAGTAAGTACAAAATATCTACAAAAGAAAGGATGGTAATTTTATATAAATATAGAATGATGATTAATGGACCAATGTCAGTTTGGAGAAAGATCTATGTTTCAATCCTCAGTCCTACATTTTACTAATTCTGTAGTCTTGATCCAGTAATGATCTCTAATCCTTAGTTCCTTTACTTGTAAATTGTATAACCAGATCCCCAGAGTTGGTATGAGAAAAGTACTTTCTTAATCTTACAGAAATATGAATTGATAAAGATGTGGAAACATAAAAAGAAAATGGAACAGGAAAAATAAAAAATTCCAAAGACAAAGAAAAATAAGCCAGTTGATGAGAACCAAAGAGAAATGCTTTCTATTTCCTGTTTAATAAGATGAGAAATTCTTCAGGTATCATTTCTAACAAATGTCTTTTGTATATGTGAAGAAGAGAGTTAATGGTACGATATTAATGACTATATCTTTCATTTTACCAATCAACCAAATGATAAGTTAAATAAGAAGTAAAAATACTATAGAGGATTAAAATCCATAGACAACAAGATAGTTTAGAGTGGATAAAAACATGATTCTGGTATCGGTAAATTTGAATTCTACCTCAGATACATATTAGTTATATAAACATACATAAATCTCAACTTCTCTTTAGTCCTATTTCATGTACAAATTGGGATTAGTAATAACATCAACTTCACAAGTTTTTTTGTGAAGAGAAATTGAGATAATATATCCATAAATCTATATCTATAAATAGACATATCTATATCTATCTATAATACATACAAATATTTTTTATAAAATGCAAAGCATGACATACATATATCTACTATTACTGGAATGATCACTGAATTATAGACTTTTGAGAGAGAAAGCCTTAATCAGTTAGTTACTTTGTATAAACCTACAGTAGTGTACCATTTCTACCAGTAAAGTATCTCTTGATTTTCCAGTTACAGTGATTTTTCATTACATGACTCATAGAGTATTCATCACTTTCTTTGAAAGATTATTACATAATCTATTCAGGATCTTTTCCCATTGTTTTCAACAATTAGTACCTAATTCTCCATTGCATTTGTCTGATTATACCAAAAGTTTCCTTTTTGTTTCTGGTATTTAAATATCTCCTCTATTTCCTTGGCTAATCTCTATGTGGAATTATTTATTCCTAGATTATTATTTCCAGAGAATATTAAAGATAATATTTCTCATTATCTCTGTTTATTTTTTCATTCCTGAACTTGAGATGTATCTTTGACTTCATGTGTATTAATTTTCTGTTCTGAGGCAATAACATTGTTTAACATAGCATAATGAAGAATTCCCAATTACATTCTGTTGGTTTCCTTTTCTGGATTGTTTGTAATGTAGAGGAAGCATAGACCACTATTGACCTCTGTCACATAGACAAGATGCCTTTTGTAACTGATTTTTATTTGTTTGTTTACTAACTTTTTGTCAATTTTGGATCCATGTTTTTCTATTCAGACTCTGATATACAGATGAAATCAGAATGTATTACATTTAAAAGTTTTTCTTTCCCTACTAACTTAGTAAATATATATGCCTGTCAAGGGATTTTGAGGTGTTTAAAATGTGTGCAGCTAGTTAGAATATCTACATTTTTTGAATGTTTTCAAATTCACACTACACTGGCAAATGAAGCAATTAATCTTGCATTTCAATATCTTTGTTGGAGCAGCAGGAAGAAATCACCAGCACTTGGAATTGAGATCAAGTCCCATTTTGGACATTTACTAGATGTGTGTCCTTTGGGAAATAATTTACTTTCTCTTATCTTCAGTTTCCTTATCTACAAAATGGAATTAATAATGTTTATAGCATATAGTAGACAGATTACACTGGAGATTAAATTATATAAGCACATGTAAGACACTTTGTAAAACGTAAAATTCTTTAAATATTAATCATTATGGTCACACATTATCCTACAATGTGATATGGCTGCGTGTATGCATGTGTGTGTGTGTGTGTGTGTGTGTGTGTGTGTGTGTGTGTGTGTATACAGAAAAAGAGAGTGAGAGAGAGAGCAGAGAATTACTAATTACAATTCTTTAATATATGGAGGACTACCAAGCCTTCTTGTGCCCTGCCACTGAATACTATGGATCATTGGCACTTTTCATTTACCTTGTCTTTGGGCTTTCTTTTTGCCTAAGTATGGCCACTTGCAGTTACACTTTGAGGAATAGAGGACCCCTTCACTTGCTCTGAAGCTGCATATTCTGTATATGTTGTTTCCCTCAAATAGAATGTGAGTTTATTGAAAGCAGTATTTGTCCTCTTTTTCTATCTCTTATTTCCAGTGCTGTTTGGCACATTTTATTGTTTAATTGTTTCTGACTTGTATAACTCTTCATAATCTAATTTGAGGTTTTCTTGGCAGAAATACTAGAGTGGTTTGCTGTTTCCTTCTCTAGCTCATTTTACAAATGACAAAATTGAGGCAAAAATACTTAACTGACTTGCCCAAGTCACACAGCTAGTGTCTGAAGCCATATTTGAACTCAGTTCTTCCTGACTTTAGGTCTGGCATACTATCCACTGTGCCACCTATCTGCCAAATTTGACACACTGGAAATATTTAACAAATATTTCTCTACTTCACTTCATCTATTAACACATGCTAATTTTTTTAGAAGATTTAGTTATGAGTAGAATCACTGCCCACTCTTTACTAACAAATTATTTGCACTGAGCCCTTGAGGAAGGGGAGATTATAGACTAGCTCTGTCTAAGAACCTAATTTTTCTCCAACATTATATGCAGAATAATTAAAAACATCCTTTTCTCTAAGAGAATAGGGTAATATAAATCAAATACAATAGACAGTTATCAAATAAAAGGTATAACTACTGTGATGTATATCTCTTACAACTTCAACATCTCACTAAACCACTGAGGTCAGATTTTTTCAGAAAGATCTTTACTGAAAAGTCTCTTTATGTCTGAATGAACACTCATGGAGCCTTAGGGATGAAAAGGAACTTTGAGGTCATTTTTTCCAATTTCCCACCCCAAAAGAGAGCCTCTTCCATCACATCATCCATAACCATCAAACTTTGAATGTTTCTCCAGACAGGCAACTCAAACTTCATAAAGGAGGCCATTCAAGTTTTTGAATAGCTCCAATTTAGAAAATCTTAGTCTTAATGTCAGAAGGAAATTTAGATGTCATCTAGTCCAATGTCTTATTGAATGAATAAATCCTTTCTACGATATTCCTATAACCTCTGCTTAAATCCTTTCAGTGATAAAGACCTTAGTACCTCAAAAGAGTATTTACTACTCTTAAAAGAATATATTTAGACAATTCAAATTCTTTATTAAATTAAGTCAAAGTCTGCATTTCTTTAACTTATATCAGCTGTTACTTGTAATTATATTAAATGTCGAATCTTTCTTCCAACATGTTAGTGCTTCAAATATTTTAAATCAGTCATGTTTGTATTAAGCTTTTTATCTCCAGACCAAGCATCCTCAGTTCTTTTAACTGGTTCTCACATTATAATTTTGAACTTTTTTTTTAACCAACTTGATTCTACCCTATAAAATACCTCCCTTTAAGAAATGTTTCTTCATGAATAATCTGACAAATTCATAATCTCTCCTTTTTGTCAATTTTTCATACCAGATCATATTAGCATTCTTGGCAGCCATGTCAAGTTCTTGATTCATATTGGGTTTCTAGGATAAGGAAAATATCTAAAATTGCTAATAGCCCTATCAAAGACATTAGTCTCCCTTCTGCTCTGAAGCTGAGTGTAAGGAGCATATGAAATCAGGGAGAACCCAGATTTCTAGACTTCAAAGACATGAGAAACTTGCTCAATAGAAAAATCTAGTTTAGTACTTTTCATTACTTAGCCATAGCTTCTCTATTGTGGATTGTTGTTCTCTTTTAAGAGGAAGAGGTTGATAAACTTTTCCAGAACTCTTTTATATTTCTGAATCTGATCTCACCAATTTTTAGAGATATCTTCTTTCATTCTTCAATATTTTAGTGGCTTAAAATCTCATCAATTTTGGCATTTGCTCCTCCAGTATACATCACCACCTTTCATGCTTTCTCATCCTCAATCCTATCCATGTCCTTCCACAGATTCTCCCCAGATGATATAGCCAATGTGAGATATGGGGGACATACGTATGATAGGTGTAATGTAGAATATATGGTCCTAAGCCTATTAAATTTTGTTAATACTCATGGACCACATGGTCTGTCCAACTATTACATTTCAATCTTGCTATAAAAGTAGCCCATGCCTCTTATTAATTATACAATTGTTAATAATATCCTTTATGGGTCTGCTTAAAGAATTACTATTACAATATTCTATAAAGTGTCAGTGGTAGAAAATTAAATCTCCTTTTGTTAGAAACTTTATTTCTGATTATCTAAATCATGTATGTATGTATATGTGTATGTACATATTTACATACATATATGTGCATGTACATATAGAAAGATTGACATCTCTTTATCTTTCTATCTATTCATCTATTGATGTATAGAGAATGAATTTATCCACAGTTCCTTCCTTGGACTCTTTTTTAAGTGAATTACCAAGCATATCTACCTCTATTTTTCTCACATTGTAACACATTCCATGACACAATGATTTTCAGAATGCTCACAGGGATCCTTGAGTGTCCTCAAGACCCTTTCGATGAGCCCATTAGATGAAAACTATTTTCCCAATAAGACTGAGATGCTTTCATTTCTAATATATTAACTATTGATGGATATAACCTATATATGGCCCATATGATATGTTAACGATTTTTAGAGGGACAAGGATGCTGAGATCAAAATCTTAAGAACTGTTGCTCTTAGCCTCTGTTATGATACTTGTGCATGTATATACCTATTATATGTTTAGTTGTATATACACTTAAACATACAAGTATGTAGAATAGTGTATGTATACACACATATATATGCATAAATGTTATATATAATATATGATTTGTATATTTCATGTTCATGCATGTATATTTAGTATTAAATTGTCTATTGCTGAGTATAAGGAGCACATAAGTCTATTGCTAAGCTTTCCCTTTCTTTTCAATTTAAAACCCTTCACATTATTTTGCAAGACTCTAGGCAAACATATTTTTAACCAGATCTTCCTAGATTCACACTTGGTCAAGAAATACTCACTTCTAGCTTTTGAGTTGTGATCTAGAAGTCCTAATATTTTTTTTCTCAGATATCATTTTTAATAGCATTTATTTATAACCCCCTTGTCTCTTTAAAAGTCTTCACCTCAATTAATAACAATGATACATGTATCTCAAAATCTTCTCACACAGGACTTTATAATCTCCATTTTTAATGAAATTGTCCCTTACATGATAACTGTAGAGACAGTTATGTTGATTGGAAGGAGAACAAGCTCATATGAAACTTTGTGGAAAACTTGTCAAGTTGTGGAGAGTCTGGTTACTTGAATGACTTTCCTTTATTTGCATTTTCCCTGTGTTGCATGAAACCAAGGAACACGTTGTCTACTTGACAAGCTGCTTAGGATCTTGGACACAAAATAAGGAAAAGGTACACCATTAATTTAGGGGGAAAAGGTAAACAGGTTGTTTTTTTTTTTTTTTTTTTTTTTTTGCATTGTAGATAATTCTTAACCGTGAGACACTGTATCTTTCACTCTTGAAACTCTTCCTTAATACTAGCCATATGTTTCTTAGAAGTTACAGGGCTTTTGATACCATGTATCCCTAATTTTGTCTATAGGCAATTGACATTTTTGAACATGAGTTAAAAATCTTTTTTATTATTCCTATTATATTTCATCTTGTTAGAGTTTGCCCACGCTAGTGACCTGCCAAGACCTTTTTCAAAAAGGATTCAGTTCTCACCCTTTTACTGAGTCCCTCCTAGATAAGTCAGCTACAAATCTGTCAGGCTTGCCATTTATGTCTTCATTTAAGACATTGATGAGAACATTGATAACGGCATGGCATATTATATGATCTATGACAATACCCATGTGGCAAATGACTAGAGATATTCCCCTGGAGTTATCTATATGAACTGTTATTCAACAATAATATTCCTATCCTTTATTTACACATTTGATTTTTTTGAACCTTAAAACTTTAAACACATGTCCATTAAATTAAGTCTTACTTTTTATACATCATCATTCCCTAAGATCTTTCTGAATTTTAATTATCCTAACCACAATACATTTTCAAATGCCAGATGGAGATATGCTGCTTACTTTTCCCAAAAATTCTAATCTCTTAGTTGTATATGAATTTTCAAAGTAAATTTTCCTGGATTATTAAACACATTAACTAATTGTAGAATACCTTTATTCCACGATCATATCTTCCTATTTGTGTTTATTACAATTTTCTAATATTATTTGTGACAGTTTTCCCTTTTTCTTAGTGGTAGAATTAATTTTATTAATGACATTTAACTTCAACAATTGCAACTATTTCATGGAATGAACATCATATCTCATCTCAAAGTGTATTTTTTTTCTATTGAAATTTACTCTTTTTCTAGGTATGTTTATCTAAATTAAACTTACCTTTTTGCCAATAAATGCTAATGTGTTCATTAAGATTTAAGTATTTTAAGTGTTTTCTCTTCTCAGCTCTCAGTGATCTCATTATCATCATCATCAACAACCAAAACTTGGTAACAAACCATAGAAATCATAGTTTTATTGGACATATGGAAAGTAGCAGGATAAATATAGAACCTATACTCAAGAAACTCATAATCTATATGAAATAAAATAATTAAGAGAGTACCCAAGACTTAATTTTATGTTTATTCCAGGAATTTGTGAATTTTAAGAATGGTAATAACTATTTCATCATAATTATTCTCCAGTGTGAACCTGCGTTTTTTATGTTTTACCTTTAAAATGTTATTTTACCATTGGCTTTACCATACTGTTAAATGTAGATTTAAAAATTAGGAACCATTGATTATAAAGCACCCAAGCAGTATGACCTGAAATATTTATGTGAGTTAGCTCATGATATGTTTAGAAACACAGATTATCAGCAATGGGAAGATCCTTGGAGATCATCTTGACCTTACAGATTGTTAACCCCATCAGTTTACAGATAAAGATAAAGATTAAAAAAATCACAAAATTATAGAACTTGGACTCAGACACACATCTTCAATATATTACCTTTTTCCTTCATATTATCTTCTGTGTATTCAGAAAGTTTTCTATGGTGAAGGTAAGTTATATTACTTAAGTATAGGAATAATTCATTTGAAGGCATAGGTAGAGCCAGAAGTCTTGTGATAAATTCTGGATGTCTCTTCCTACTTGTGTGATGTCAGACAAGTCATAGAATCTCCTGGTCCTCAGTTACCTTATCTGTAAAATAAAAGATAAGGAGGGAAGGAGTTGGATTTAATCATTTGTAAGATCCTTTCCACCTTTAAAAATCAATGAAAGCATGAATATATGTGATTACAGGTCTAGATCAACTCCGGGAAAAAGTCTTTAGTACTGGAAGTCAATAGAGGAATGTACAGCTATTAATGTAATTATCTTACTCATGGGTCACAGTTTGAGCTGTCAAATGTCTAGAGCAAAATTCTCTGAAGATTTTCATGGGTGAAGCAGTTTTCCCAATCCAAAGAAGTTGAATAGTTTTCCCTTCTATATCTCTAGTGATTATTTGTTGTTTTGTATGTTTGTTTCTAAAAAATGGATATGTTCAATGATTCAATTCAATTCCACATGCATTTATTGTGTTCTCTATGTGCTGGATACTAGAGATAGAAACAAAAATAAATGAGAATAGTTCCTGCCTTCAAGAAATTGTCCATTAACCAACTGTTAATTGAAAAATGAACTGTTGTTCATTTGTTAATGAACAAATTAAAAATCTGCTAACTAATTGGATGGAGTCCACAAAGTGAAGTATGCAGTTAATTATCTTTCAGAAGACACTATGGCAAGATAGAATTAGATTAATGTCTATCATAGATCATAGATTTAGACCTAGAAAAGGTATTAGGAATCATATAGTTTCCCTCATTTCAAAAATGAGGAAACTGAAGTCTCAAGATATTGTCACTTCAATATTTTTGGGATAATTTTGGGTGTTCTTTACATGTAGGTTCTTTATATATTATTATGAGCTCTCTGTTATTAAGAGTTTAGTCACTTAGAAAAGATTTTTTAAAAAACAACAAGATTTTTCAAGTTCATTTCATAGTTACTTCCTGAGTTGGTGACTGATTAGGCAGCTTGTTTTCCTAAGTCCGGCTGACAGTGTGGAATGCTTTGGTAGATGACTGGAAGTGAGGGACAATTCCTTTTGGCAGAGGCTCTTATTTACAGTTTTTACTGGAGGGTAGCCAGCCAGGAAGCCAGATCAGGGCAGATTCAAGGAACAGGCAATATAGGAAACACACATGAAATTACTACCATGACTTGCCTTCAAAGTATTGTTTTAATTGTCTATAAATATACAAACATATTTTACTGAAGTGATTTCATCCATTTGGGGATTTCCTCCCAAGCCACATCAATACTATAAAAAAAAAATGACCATCACTCAGAAACAACCCACTCTAAAGCGTTACCAAATCTTTTCATAAATGTGTATGTGTTTGGCTGGTCAAATGTGGTGGGAAATTAGCCCTAGGTTTTGAGTGCTGGACAATAATTTTCCTAGGACACAATATATCATTGCTATCCTTTATAACTATAATATACCTTTTTTTCTTAAACCTTCTAATAAATATTTATTAAATAGATCTATCTGTGGCTATTTCTATCATCTACCAATATGGGTATATAGATATTTATTTAGGCATTTATATAGATTTCTATCTATCTATCTATCTTAGTTTAAACATAGAACATAGACCAAGAAGGTTGCAAAATATTATAGATTCCCTTTTAGGGGAGACCCACATTGAAGGATATTTTCAATTCCTGGGACAAGGAGCTGTTGTCCTCGAGTGATTTCTGCTCTGCTTTTCTTGAATGCTATTGCTTTGGGGTTATCTATTATCTGCAAGATCAATTGTTTCTCACATGCTATTGAAATAGATCATCTCATGATGGAGACAGAGCTGACACAATGCTATACAAAAGGCATTTGGTCCAGTGGCATACAACATGTGGTTTGTCCTCTCTGACTACCAACTTCATTAAATTTCTTTGTGGTAGGTAGTTCAGTGAAATCAATAGGGCATTCGACTGGACTTCTTACTGAGTAGAGGACATAAATTACTGGCAATGGCTACTTTTCTGCTAACCAAAAAGAGTTATATAGTAACAATAGGACTAACATGTAGCTTCAAATTTTGTTCTTAAAATTCAGCTCACTGTTTAACAAAAAAAAAGTGCTTTCTCAGAAACACTTTTAAATTGCTCTTCCATTCTGCTTCTACTCTCAGGAAAATGACTAATAGACCAAAATAAAATAGATAAATGTGGACTTTTTAGTTCCCTCTCATGATGAATGTTGCCTAAGGTTGAGCAATCAGGTAAAGAAAAGCTAAGAAAAGGTAATGCAGCAGCTTGGAACTGGAAATCTAATGAACATGCTAAATTCTCCAAGGCCAGAACACAAAACCTAAATGAAGTAGAAGAAGGACTCACTCCCCCATGCCCCACCCCAGGCTATTATGGAAGGCTATGCAATAAGAAGAATGGAGAGTATAATGGATAAGACGCTGGATGGTGGTAGGTCTAGAGGTTAGGTTACTGATCCTTACTATGTCAATAATAACCTTTATGACTTTGAACAATTAATTTCAGGTCTCTGGATCTGGGATTTTATCTGCAATGATGTGATTGGACTATATAGGCCATATATAGGTCTATAGAAGTTCAAAAACACTAATATTCTAATTTTCCAATTCTAATTCTAAATAACCATCTGCTGTTTGACCATGATTATGCCACTTATTGAATACTTCAAGTGACAAATCAAGTCATATGATCCCTCAGAGCTACTGGCAACTGTCTCAGACTATGTTACAGAGATGTTCCATGACATCAATGGAATTGATAGGATCTCATGAAATTCTGTACTCTGAGATCACAATTCCAATATAATTATTGATGCAGACCAAAGAAGCATTAATAATACTGGGGAGAAAATCAGAATTTATATTAATTATGTAGACTAATATTCTAAATAGGTCTGAGATCACATAATGATATATCCTTTTGGTTTGTTTTGACATAACTTAGGTTTTTTTCTAATTAAACATAATTTATTTTTTCTATTTCAAAGATATTTTAGAATAGAACAAGAATTTTAACAATTTTATTCTGTTCTGTGACACTGGAAATACTGGTTAATGATCATCGGGAATTTTGTAATCATGATATTGAGGCAGTGGTGAATTTGAACCTTTTTATAATACTTGAAAATATAAACCCTAGATCTTCACTCAAGATATTACTGGAAATTATAAGGAGATCAAAAATTAGTATCCATAGAAAGCAGCTTTGAAGTTTGTTGAAAAATTCTTAAGCTTGTAAAAATTGTTCTCAGCACACTGAAATTGCATTGGCTTCATCACTTCTTTGACAGCATTACCCTCCTCCATATAACTATTTAGATTTAGAAACACAAAGATATAACAAGAACAAATTCAAAATTAGACTTTTATATTTTATTTCATTTATTTATTTTTATTATTATTATAACTTTTTATTTACAAAACATATGCATGGTTAATTTTTCAACATTGACCTTGCAAAACCTTCTGTTCCAAATTTCTCCCTCCTTCCTTCCACCCCTTCCCCTCAATGGCAGGTAGTCCAATACATGTTAAATAAGTTAAAGTATATGTTAAATCTAATATAAGACATCTATATTTTTTAACAGAACAAAACAAAACTTTTTTAGAAAAGAGATTTTTTTATAATAATAAGATTTGGGATTTCAAGGAAAATAAATCATACCTCCCCCCAAAATCGATTCAAGTAAAGGTTTTATTGAATGATGCACAAATCACTTAGATATGCACATTCACACAAGAAAAATAGGAGGCAGGCATATATCTGTAGTGTAACTCATTTCTACCCACTGATTCTTAATTAATTTATTATTGAAAAAGAGGTTTAACCAGCAAGAAATGAGAAGACGGAGAATGGTGTCTCTCTGCTTCTCTCATTGACCAGAGGATATTTTCTTGAACTCAGCAAGATTAGAGGATTGAATGTCTTATTGGTGTCATTGGTAGCAATGCCCCCATAAGGATATTGGCTGACTTAGAAACTGAAAGACGTCCCAAAGAGAAAATAGACATACAAAGGAAAAACAGCTTCAGGATTCTACAAAGTTATCAATCTTCAGAACCCAGAAGGGAATTATACCTCCGGGGAACTTCAAGAAACTAGACAAAAGAAGAAAAGGATTTTCATCTAACCAGGGTTGTGAGTTACCCTTTGATCATATGCATTCTTTAAGCCTGATCTTACTTCCCCAAAACTCTATATACCTAGGAGAGTGAGTCCCAGATTTAGGGGGGAATATTTAATATCCCTTTCTAAAATCTAATGATTTCTCTCTGACTGGAATTCAATGGGAAGCACACTGGATGGAGGTTGCAAACAAAACAAACACACAAAACCAAACAAAATAAATTTCTTCATTGTTAGCCCACATAGTCTTCCTGTACTATCACTAACCCTATTTTGTATACACTTGAGTGCATATTTTCAGGGTCTCTACTTTGAAATTCTCCTTTCTGAGAATGGTGGAATTATGATTTATCTCAAAGAAAAAAATATCTGCATGTCTATGTAAATATTTTGAGGCAGAAAACAGGGAAAAAAAGAAAGGCATGAGAAGTCACAACCTACATTAATAAGGTGGTGAATAATTCAGAATTGGCACTATTTTCTATCTGTGTGGAATACATTTGTATTTATCATAGTTACAACATTTATCATTATCCCAAAGTGCTCCAAGTGCAGCAGATGCTTTCTTCTTTTTTATGGAAAATTAATATTGTTATTAAAATCCAGCACCAAATAGTAGAGAGAGCATTTGCTCTCTACCTGGTTTATTTTTTCTTTGTATTATCCTATTTTGTTATTTAAGTGAGAGAAGGTTGCGAAGAGGAGGAGAAAACATTATTCAGTATATTTGAGTTAAAGTGTTTATTCTACCATTATCCCAATATGATTTTGAGCAAGTCACCTTATATCTTTAAACCTCAGTTTTTGATCTGAAAAAAAAAAAAAAAAAAGGATTTAATTGGATGAAGCCTAATTCTTTCAATATGAGAAAATGTTTTGAAAAATCTGAATAAATTTCAAGGAGCAACTTATGAAAATACACAGAAAAATATTTTCCCTCTTTAGCAAAGGTATTATTAAATAAATGCATGAGAGCTGGAATGTTATGTGTATGGGAGGTGACCTTGGAGTACTGATCAGGAAGGCATGGATCACTTCACTATCATTTATTAAGCACTGCATTATACAAGGCACTGAGCTGGTCAATAGGTAACAATAAACAAATAAACAGACAAGGGAAAAATAAAATGAACAAAAAATCCCCTTCATATACATGCATGTATATGTGTATATATACACAAACACACACATGTTTAGTTTGTGTGACTCAGGAAATTCTTAACTTCTCAGTATTCCAGGTAACCTTTTAAACCTATAAGTTGTAGAATGGTTGCCTCACTGGGGGTCTTATGCACTAATTCCGCACTTAGCTGCCTAAAGAGGGGAATTATCCTGCCTTTCAGGTAACTAGGTGATGTGGCATTCAAATCTGGTCTCAGACATTTACTAGTTATATAATCCTGGGCAAGTCTCATTGCCCTGTTTGCCTCACTTTCTTCATCTATAAAATGAATTAGAGAAGGAAATAACTAATTACTCCAGAATCTTTGCCAAAAACCACAAAAGGTCACAAAATGCTGAATATGACTAAATAACAACTAAGTGTTTCTTCTTTTGTCATAAATATAAACATGTTTAAAAATCTACTTCTTTAGGGAGCAGCTCCTGCATGTCTATACACTCTCTTGCCCTACATTTTCAAGCATTGTTTGGAAAGAGTGTGAGACTTGCTGTTATATAAACATGTATATTTCAAAACTGTTATTTTCTTGGACTTCAGTCCCTCAGCTACAATAATGTGGACCTTTCTTTCTCCCTCCCTCCTTTTCTGGTTCTGCTCATTTCACTTTGCATTAGTTCATGTAAATTTCTCCAGGCCTCTCTGAAATCATCCTGCTTATCATTTCTTATAGAACAATAATATTCCATAACATTCATATACCATAATTTATTCAGCCATTCTCCAATTGGGCATCCACTCAGTTTCTAGTTTCTTGCCACTACAAAAAGGGCTGCCACAAATATTTTTGCTTATCTTGGTCCCTGTCCTTCCTTTAAGATGTCTTTGGGATATAAGCCAGTAGAAACATTTCTGGATCCAAAGGTATGCACAGTTGGATAACTTTTTGAGCATAGTTCCAAATTGTTCTCCAGAATGGCTAGATCCATTCACCGTTCCACAAACAATGTATCAGTGTCACAGTTTTCCCACATTTACTTCAACATTCCTCATTATCTTTTCCTGTTGTCTTAGCCAATCTTAAAGATGTGTAGTGGTGTCTCAGAGTTATCTTAATTTGCATTTTTCTGAAGCATCTTTTCATATGACTAGAAATGGTGTTAATTTCTTCATCTGAAAACTGCCTGTTCATATCCTTTGACTACTTATCAATTGGAGAAGGGCTTAAATTCTTATAAATTTGAGTCAATTTTGTGTATATTTTAGAAATGAAGCCTTTATTAGAACCTTTGAGTGTAAAAATGTTTCCTAGTTTATTGATTCCCTTCTAATCTTGTCTACATTAGTTTTGTTTGTACAAAAACTTTTTAACTTAATATAATCAGAATTATCTATTTGGTGTTCAGTTATGAGTTCCAGTTTTTCTATGGCCACAAATTCCTTCCTTCTCCATAGACCTGAGAGGTAAACTATCCTATGTTCTTCTAATTTGCTTATAATATCACTCTCTTTGTCTAAATCATGAACCCATTTCGACCTTATCTTGGTATACAGTGTTAGGCGTGAGTCAATGCTTATTTTCTGCCATATTAGTTTTTTTTTTTAATTTTCCCAGCAGTTTTTGTCAAACAGTGAGTTCTTATCCCAAAAGTTTATGTCTTTGGGTTTGTCAAACATGAGATTGTTATAGTTACTAGCTGTATGTCTTATGAATCTAACCTATTACATTGATTGAATATTCTATTTCTTACCACTACCAAATGGTTTTGATTACCTCTGTTTATAATATAGTTTTAGATCTGGCACAGGTAGCCCATCTTCACTGCCATTTTTTTTCATTAATTCCCTTGAAATTCTTTAACTTTTGTTCTTCCAGATGAACATTGTTATCATTGTTTAGTTCTTTAAATAATTTCTTGGGAGTTTGATAGGAATGGCACTAAATTTAAGTAGTATTATCATTTTTATTATATTCGCTCAACATACACATGAGCACTTGATATTTTTCCATCTGATTAGATCTGACTTTGTGTGGAAAGTGTTTTGTGGTTGTGTTCATATAGTTCTTGACTTTCCCTTGATAGGTAGATTCCCCAATATTATAGTACTGACTTGTTTTAAATGAAATTTCTCTTTCTCTCTCTTGTTGCTGGACTTTGTTATTAATATATAAAAATGTCAATGATTTATGTGGATTTATTTTGTATCCTACAACTTTGCTAAAGTTGTGAATTGTTTCTAATAGTTTTTCAATTGATTCTGTGGATTCTCCAAGAATACCATCATATTACCTACAAAGAGTGATAATTTAGTTTCCTCATTACATACTCTAATTCCTTTAATTTCTTTTTCTTCTCTTCTTGCCAAAGCTAGAATTTCTAATAAAATATTGAATAGTAATGGTGATAGCAAGCAACTTTATTTTCCCCCTGATCTTACTGTGAATAGTTCTAATTTGTCCCCATTACATAATGATGCTTGCTGATAATTTTAAATAGATGCCACTGATCATTTTAAGGAAAAGTCAATTTATTCCTACTCTCTAGTAGTTTTTTTTTAATAGAAATGTGTGTTGGATTTTACCAAATGCTTTTTCTATATCTATTGAGATAATCATATGATTTTTGTTAATTTAGTTATTGATATAGTTGATTATGCTAATAGGCTTTTTAATATTGAACCAGCCCTGCATTCTTGGTATAAATCCTACTTGGTCATAGTATAATATCCTGGGAATGACTTTTTGTAATTTCATTGCTAATATTTTATTTAACATTTTTACATCAATATTCATTAGGGAAATTGGTCTATAATTTTCTTTCTCTGTTTTTGCCCTACCTAATTTAGATATCAGACTCTGTGTCATAAAAGGAATTTGGCAGGACTCCTTTTTTCCCTATTTTTTCAAATAGTTTATATAGTATTGGAATTGTTCTTTAAATGTTTGGTAGAATTCACATGCAAATCCATCTAGCCCTGGAGATTTTTTTCTTAGAGAGTTGATTAATAGCTTATTCTATTCCTTTTTCTAAAAAAAAAAAAAAATAGGACTATTTAAAAAACTTATTTCTCTTTTGTTAACCTGGGCAATCTATATTTTTGTAGATATTCATCCATTTCACTTAGATTATCAAATTTATTGACATAACTAAAGAACATTCGTTCTAAGCTAAGTTAATATATATCTTGTTTCCTGATGACTTTAGTGTGAAAATGGAAAGAGAATGATAAAATATGTTTGAAATAGAGATCTGGATTAAGAAATTTTTAAAAAGATCAAAGGCTTTTAGACTACTTAGAAATCTCATATGTGCATATCATGAATAATTTCTATAAATTACCCAAAGTGAGACATAGCAAGGACCACTTAACATTAAAGAAAAGAAATTGTCTTAAAAGTGGACAACAAAATATAACAGAAAACAACTGGTGACTGACAAGAATAATTTATAAGATATTTTATTTGTAAATAATTTTTTTTATTTATAATTTTATATATAACTAATAATTTTATTTATAAACATATTTTAATATTTATGTGAAGCATAAGCTTAAAGTAATTAAAGTAAGTATCCAAAGCAACACCAAATTAGAAAAAAAGGATGATTATGAGGAGAGATGGAAGCAATTAAAATAGCACCAATTTGACTTAATCAAACTCTTGATTTTTCAAAAATGAAATTCATAAAAAGGTAATAATGATATGAATTATTGCCATTTCCTATTAGAATTTAATCAATACATGTAAATTATCATAAAGAACAAAAGATCACACAAACTTCTTTATTAAATAAAAATTTGATCCCCTTGCCAAGAATTGAGACAAAGCAACTAATGGCAGCAATAGTATGAAATATAGTCATTGATAAAACATAATAGCATGGATGATAGAAAATTATAATTAGATTCCCAGTCAAAATCACCAGAAGGAGAAAAGGACTGGTTAAGTCTGTGAAAGGCATGAAAATATCCCCAATTAAACCTATTCATTCCCCCTCCAAATTTATAGATGTATATAAAAAGAGAGCAACAAAGAACTGAAATTAAAAAAAAAATTGTCAGTATTTCCATAATGAAAACTTTCATAATTAACAATGGGATAAGTACATCTGGATTCTAATATCTCAGTCCAAAGGACAATATAAAAAATAGAAATACACTAAAGAATAAGCTTGGAAGAATATTTGGACTGGATCAGTTTCAAAAAGGAGAACTGCATACTAGAAGTGACACAATTTTAAAAATGTTGAACGCACTTAAAATAGTGCTCAACTTAGAGATAATCAGCTTTGAATGTTGGATTTGCCCTTTATATCCTATGCTACCTTGAATAAGTCACTTAAATCTAGATCTCTGTTCTTTTCTCTTCAAAACAAGGATGTTGATAGTTATAATTCTTTCAATTCTAAATCTATGGGCGAATTAATAAATAGTAACTTACTGGATTTTTATTATGAACAAAGTACTGTGCTGAATGTTGGAAACACAGAAAGTCAGTCCGATACCTTCTTCTCGGTAATATTTTAGAAAGGATATTGAGAAAGGAATTTAGTTCACATATGGGTAGGACTAGATAGATTCTAAGGATACTTCCAATTCTGAGACTCTTGGATTCTGGGAAGATGAGAGATTTTCAAGGCATATACAATGTTGAACTTTTGGATAGTTGACAATGTTTAAAAGACTTCTGAAATGCTAACCTTGAAGGACAACATGATTCTTCTACTCCCAATTGCAAGAAGTTTATTCTTTTCATGAAACAAATTAAATTTTGTTCAAGAAGAGAATTTGAGTCATAGGCAAAGGTACAGTCATCCTTCCTCTTTAAAATGAGGGATTATATAAAGAGAGCTAACCTAACATGGTTTAAGTGCTAGAATGGCCTTAGATTTCATATTCATGAACATGTGGCTATCAATCAATCAATCAACTGGCATTTATTAAGTGCCTCCTATATGTAAAGTTTAAAGGTTCTACCAGAAACCATTCAAGTTCCATAGTAAAAAAAAATCTTAAACTCTCAGAAAAGAAGTTGGAAAGGAAGAAGAGGATCTCAAGGAAAATGAAATTCAAAAATGCTTAATTATATGATTGTTGCTTCTTACTTAGCAAGATGTTTGATCACTATTTACCAGTTTTATTATTTTATTTGCCAGTTTTTAAAGGCAGAGGAAGGAGTTAGTGCTCTGTTTTGTAATATGTTTCAGGTTTATTTTGGTAAGATTACATTCTTCCTTGGCCCTTCTAGAAGCATGAGTCTCCACTTCAGATTTTGAAGCACTTTATACTATTCTTTACATTCATTGAGGTTGTTTTGGATAGTCAGTAATGTAATTCACAACATGAGCTCTGATACCATTTAATCTGTATTGCTAGACCATCAAAGAGATATATAAATAAAATGGCAAAAGTATTTAATTAAGAAAAACAAAATAGTAAAACCCTCTGGTCCCCATACAAATGGGAACAATTTCCTACATTCAGGGAAGTTAAATTTGAAATCCCTCTGTTTCTCTAACTGGCACACAGAGTTATTCTATAGTTCAAGATACCTTTCAATAAACAGTTTGAGCATTATGATTTCCTTAGCTTGGTAGGATTTGTTACCATTATCTCTAGACTTCTTAAGACAACACCATTCTTTGCTGCCCTCTTCTGTCTTCTACTCTAATTAGAGTCTTTCCTTGCTATTTCTAATACATAGTTAATCTATATCTAACTTCCATGCATTTTCACATAATTAATTTTTACTAAAGATTGCCCTTTCAATAGAGGTTTACAAAAGAAAAATTACTTATACATACTATTCGACAGACAATTCCCTTCACCAATTAGAACAGTATTGAAGTTCCATAATTGTACATTTCTAGGGACCTGGCTCAAATTTTTCACTTATCCTTACATGAGTTGAAGGATAAAGTAGCTTAGTTACCTCATTTCTATAGAAATAGTTTTATGAGTAGCTTTGGAAACTTTCTGACATTTGATTTAAAAAATCAAAAAAAGAGGGAATTAGAGGGAATCATGTATGGTAACTCTCATTTCTCTTTCTTCCTGTTAAATTTGTTAAAACATTGAAATATCTAACCAACCCTGAAAAGCTTAATGTACTCCAGCACAAAACAAATCACCAATTCAATGTTTTCTTATACTTATTTTAAAAATCATTCGGATGCTAGTTTCAGTGTGATTTATGGGATTTAGCCCACTCCTAGACGAAAAACTAACCGAAGTTTTGCATTGTGATATTTGAAGAGTTTTACTTTGAGGAAATGCTTCATTTTCATTTATCTTTTTTCATTTTTATTTTAATCAGCCTCAGAATCAGTAAATATAGAAAACATTCTTTTACTGTAAATATTTTAAAGTATGTTTCAACTTTGATGTTGAGTACTAGCTTGTTCTAAATGCCAAGTGCCTAGTCATATAGACTGATTATCTAATGTAGCAACTTTTAACCAGCTCACTTTTTCTCTAAGAAGGAGCAGTCAAAAAGCTGAAAAGACTTAAAGGGAGAGTAGTAAAATAAAACCCATAAAACCTCTAGATTCTTGAAGGCATTGTCAATGAAACTCGGGGTTTGGACAAATTGATTCCTACACTAAAATGCAAAGAATTCATACACAAGTCTAACTGTCATTCTCGCAGTCTAAGTTCTGAAAAATTCATCATGAAGTTGTCAATCAAGTAATACAATTTTTGGACACTACTGCAATATTTAAAAGCCATGCTTTTGCTACCCTTCACTGACAAAGATTATAACCCTCTAATGTTAAGTTAATGGTCTTTAAGCACTGCTGTAGGTGAAGATATAGTATTCTGTTGCCAAGTTGACTATGTACCTTTTCAACTTCATAAGGATAAACTTTGAAGGCTAGATCCACAATTTGTCACTGGAACATATTTGAAACTTCTCTAAAAATTAAAAAAAAAAGTAGACCTTATACTCTACCAACCCAGTGTTCAATAATCCATAGTAACTGGATTTGATATATCATGGGAGAGGACCTTAAGTAGAGCCCGCAGCAGGCCATGAAAATGTCCCCTAAGCAAGATCAGAAGATCACATAGACAAATAAGGCAATGCTGGTACTACCATGTTATTATACCCATCTCCATTTCTATTCCTTTGCTATCTTTCTTTATTTACATCTACATTTATAAGCACAAAATATGTAACACATTATATTATTCCCACACATATATACAATGTATATTGAATAAGCAGTAGAGTTATACATTATATGTATGCAAACTACACATACGAATATATGTTATAATAAAATATTTTAAGCAAGCTATTTGCAATATTTGCATATAACTTTGTTTTCTGACTTTCTGGAAATATCCATGCTTATTGATGATTATCTAAAAAATAGAGTGCCAAATGTCTGAGAATACCAGAGTTTAAACATTACTTTTTGTATGACTCCAGAAAAGTCACTTTATTGCTCTCGGACTCAGTTTCTTCATCTATAAAAGGGGAATAATAGCACCTATCTCATCAAATTGTTTTAAGGATTAAATGAAATAACCAATGTAAAGTGTTTGCAAAACTTTAAAAGTTCCATATAAAAGCTATCATCATCATCATCCATTCAGCAACTTTGGTCTGTTAAAGGAGCAACTGAATAGATGAAATGATAGCTTTTGGAGGAGTATTTGAAGTCTGAACTTTAATGTTAAGTCTTTAACTGAACATGACAGTCTACCAGCATATTAGATAGAAAAAAGTCATGTATTATATCAAGTTAGATACTCATAGATGTAATCTACTTTCTTAGGGTACACCCTCCAATGATTGTCTGTCTATAAAAGAAGACAGGCAAACCTTTTTCAAGTTGGTTTCAGGTACATTACTCAGCTTAGTGGGCTAGTGGGAAGCCCTTTTGTAAAATTCTCTTAGAAATTAATTATCTAGTGAAATGAGCTGAACCAGAAGATCACTATACATTTCAACAACAATACTGTATGAAGATGTATTCTCATGGAAGTGGATATCTTCAACATAAAGAAGATCCAACTCACTTCCAGCTGATCAATGATGGACAGAAACAACTACACCCAGAGAAGGAACACTGGGAATTGAATGTAAAATATTAGCACTACTGTCTATCTACCCAGGTTACTTATACCTTCAGAATCCAATACTTAATGTGCAACAAGAAAATTGGATTTACACACACATATATTATATCTAAGTTATACTGTCATCTAGGGGAGGGAGTAGAGGACGGGAGGGGAAAATTTGGAAAAATGAATACAAGGGATAATGTTATTAAAAAAAATTACTCATGCATATATACTGTCAAAAATGTATAATTATAAAATTAATTTAAAAAGGAATTAATTATCTAAACAGTATTGTACAGTTAATTCATATAATCTACTATAAGAGAACAGAATGAGTAATGCATGAGTAGATCATAGTTTATATGGAAAAGATTTAGGATTTATATTTTACAGATAACAAGTTCACCAGAAGTCTACAAAATCATGTCAGCCAAAAATGTAAGGCAATCTCAGTACTAGTGAATAAAAGCAAAACGTCCAGCAGGAGGGAGGTAATTAGTCCTACTGTACTCTATACTGGTCAGGCTACAACTAGAGAATTATGTACAATTTTAGGTACTTTTAAAAAATTAATTTTAAAAAAATGACAGTATTTTCAACAAAATAATAATATAAATGTCCTGCTTGATACCTAAAATGATAACATTTATAAGCAATTTAAGATTTATAAGGTATATTCTTCATAGCTCTATGAGGAAGGTGGTACAAATATTATAATTCTTTGTTTGCAGATGAGAAAACTCATAATGATAAAGGTAAAGTGGCTAGTTGCAACTACATTTTAAGGAAAAGATTCACAAAACTGAATGCATTCAAATGAGAGTCACCTTAATGCAGAAAGCACATAGAGGAACAATGAATGACAGTTTATTAGGCTAACAATAAGAAAATGGCTTGAGAATTATTTTTGAAAAAATATCAGTGCTTTACCATCAGCAAATGTTGCCTGTCACATGGCTAGTATGATGGAATTAGAATTCAATTTAGGATGAGATTGTGATTTTCAAGTAACACAGAACCAGGGTTATTCTAGAGACTATTTCTGCGTTTTTCAGGGATAAGTAAGTTTAGAAACCAGAGAGAAAGCCAAATGTACAATGAAACTTAATGACACCAAAGATTTTATTATTGTTATAATTCCTTAGAAATAATGTTCTATTTTTAAAAAAAATTAGTCATTGATACAACTTGGGTATTTTCACGAGAGGAAAAGGTAAGAAAAGGAAAGGTCAAAGGAAAGGATGAAATCATTCCTGTGGATATTTAGTCCTCACTTCCTCTGATCACAATATTTAAAAACAAAACAAAACCAAAAAACAACTTAAAAAAAAAAAAAAGAAAAAAAAAAACTTCAGGCAGAAAACCAGTAGAGGGCACTAAAAAACCTGTGCATGAAAGAATGCTGTTCCAAACTACTGAAAGGCAGTTACATTTAATTATAACCAAACTCCGCCCCCTACCCTCCAATAACAACCTACTGCTATCAGTGGAGAAAAAAATAAAGCTTTTGAATTTTGAAAAAAAGAGCTAAATATTTTCATTGAGAATAATTATACTGCTAATGAATAAATGGATCTATTTTTTTTTCTCTTTGAATTTCTGAAACTATGGACTTCCCTTGCTGGAATGTCCCAGAATGTTTTCAGAATCACATGTTACACCTGGGAGCATCTATTCTTAATGTTAAGAGATGTTTTAGGTTGTACAGGGATAGGTGTCCAGCATACCAAATGTCACTGAGACTTCCTGAAAAAATTCCTCTATTTCAGAAGGGCTTGAATGCCCTTCATAGAAAAAATAATTTTAGTGTCAAAGAGATGAGATATAATTTGCAGTCATTAGGAGAAAACTATTTCTTATTGAATACTTATAAATTATTTATGGTTTTATCATTATCATCATTTCATCAAATTCAGAATTTTCTATTTTAATTTCTGTGTTGAAGAGGCTTTTTTGGAAAACTGTAGTAATCTTTGCAGTAGAAAAACAGTGATTTTACTGTGACTTAATTTTAACTTAAAATAATATCAACAACTTTTAGGTCTTTAAAAATAACAGGCAACAACTAGAATAGGCATATAGCTTTGCCATTATCTTTGTTTTCATTATTTTGACTACTTATACTTAACTATTTGGTTTTTGAATTAGGAATGGAATCAGGAATACAGTAACAAAATGCCAATGGAGAGAGCAGATGCAACCGATCATTGCATTTTTTTTTTTCCTTGGGAGAAAAATCCATTTTTTACCTATCAGGCAACTGCAATGTCGGGTCCTGGAATGTTAACACATTAATATCCAATGATGGAATCCCAAAAGGACAATATATCACTCGATGTGAGTCAAATCTTGTTTGGTGAGTCACCTCGATGGATGTAATTCAAGCATTTCTGAAATCGAGGAATGTTTTCAGTAGGCCTCAGTGACATTTGGTATGCTGCACATCTATCCCTGTACAACCTGAAAGAATTAATCAGTTTCTAAGAGGGATGATTTATGTTCAGAGAGTGTTCCTTCAATTAACTCTTGCCTAGTAGTTTGATTATTCACCAAGATCAGAAAAGCTAAGTGAGGTGTCTTTAACAAGGCACTGCATAGTTTCATTATGAGAAAGACAGAAAGAAAAAGAAAGACAGAGAGACAGAAAGACAGAGAGACAGAGACAGAGAAAAAGAAGATGAAGAGAAGGAAGAGGATAGAGAGAGAGAGGGAGAAATAGAGGAAGGAAAGGAGGAAGAAAGGAAGGGAGGGAGAGAGACAGAGAGACAGGCAGAGAGAGACATACAGAGACAGAGAGACAGTCAAAGAGACAGAGACAGAGAAACAGAGACAGACAGAGACAGAGTGAGACAGAGACAGACAGACAGAGACAGAGTGAAACAGAGTGAAACTGACAGAGAAACAGAGACAGAGAATGCAGAAATAAATTGTGTGACAGTGAGTTAATTATATTTATAAGAATTCTGTACTTTTCCTCCTTAAATAGCTTTAGTAGCATTCTGGATTATACTGGAATTATAACATAGAAGTGGGAGGTAACAGGTTTGTAGCTAGAAAGGATCTTAGAGGTCTTCTCTCCTGTTTTAAAGATGAGGGATCTGAAGCATAGAGATGGGAGTTATCTGATCAAAGTCACAGATTTAGAGGCTAGATTCTTATATATCAAATGTTGTTCCTTCCCTGAGAATGACAGAACTGCATTCCCATTGTAACACCTTTATATGAATATAATTTCTTCATTCTTTGAGGAATTAAATGAGAAAAATAGAATCAACCTAAACATTCATTTTGCCTAACCTTTTTATAGTATGTCAATAATAGAAAAGGACAGTTTAAGACTTTCTGCCTCTGGATGGCAGTAACTCCCACTTAAATGTTGTTGACCCATGACTACACCATCCTAGAAAAAGGGATTTCCTTCTTTTGTCAGTTTGCTGCCCAAAGGAAACACTAATTTTATTCATTCTGGTATATGCACACAGATACACACATACATACACATTTTTAAACCCCAATTTGAAAACTAAGTATAAATGAGGAATCTGTTTAATGTTAAGAGCCACTGACATAAATTCCAGGCTAAAAGGGAAATGAAGAAGCAAGGATCTGATTTTTGAAGGAAAAAAAGGCATATGGATATTTCCATATGTTTGTATGTGATTCATTTTTCCTTTTACATAAATTAGCAAATGCTGCTGAGCCAGCCACATTCCTCACCTTGGGACCATGAGGCAATGCAAAGGATCTAGGAATATATCCAGGCCTTGGGAATAAAAATGTCGACTGCTAAAATAATGTGCTCTAGGTAATAGAGTCCATCTGGATTTTCCAACTGTGACTTTCCATAGAAATGGAAAATTAAAGAGCTTAAACATTAAATAAAATGAAGCACATGCATGGCAAATGGAGTTCATGGAACACTCCAACCCCAGTGGCTACTGCAAGACATAATAACCTGACATTAAAATGAAGCAAGCTAGGGCACTGGCAGAGAATGAACTGAGCCCTCAGTGTTACTTGGAACTCAGTCTCACTAGGATTAGCTTTTCCATGAGAATTCAAGGTTAGTTGGAAGTGATAAATAAGCATTAAAATCTCTTGCATGCAATATATTATAGAGGCATGTTCACTTTTGTTACTTAACTTCAGAGACTGGCTCTGAGGGTTGTACAATAAATGTTTAATTTAGTTTATTTCTAATGATATTAAGGCACATTAGGATTTAAAATCCAGAAAAATGAATATGAGCCTAGTAATTCTGGTTAATAAGATCTTATCTTAGTCAAAACTATCATGGGCATGATTTCATCTGTTCTTCATAACATTCTATGTTAATTTAAAAATAATAATTAGCATTAAAAACACTTTTTAAGATTTGCAAAGCCTTTTCTAATTATTACCTTATTTTATAATCATAACACTGGGAGGTAAGTGCTATCTCTGAAGGAAAACAGTTTTCCTTTGAACTAATTATGACTATTCTGAGCTGCTTATCCAATTTTGTTTATGTTTTTTTATTTCCCTATGAAAATTTATTTATCTTCCGTATGAAAATTTATTTCCCTATGTAATAAAAAATGATCTCACCCCATGTGTATATTGTTATTTATAGATGATATGTGTATACTACTGCTTTGGACAGTAATTCCATAATTATAAGATAAAAACTAGACATTAAAAAGGATGAGATATTGATGAAATAAAATTTGATCCTCCAGTCAGTAGAGAGCCTCTGGAGTTTGTTAAGTAGGGCATATATGTATTAGTCTGAAATTAGTAGGAGTTTGTTAAGATGAGGTCAAACTTGCAATTTAGGAAAATAATTTTGTCAGTTGAGTGGTAGATGGATTGGATTGGGGAGAAACTTGAAGCAGAGAGACTAATTAAAAAGTTATGGCAATAGTTCGGAGAAGAGGTGATGAGAGACTTTGCTAAGATGGTAGCTTATGAGTAGAGAGAAAAGACAAGTGTTTTGGAGGAAGAAATGACAAAATTTAGTAAATGATTAGATATATGAAGTGAACAGATTCAAGAAGAAATTTTCTTTTGCCTTTTTTCAGAAATTAGGGTGCTTATATTGGATATTGGATTTCATTGATATATTTATTGATTGATTATGCCAATTTCCCTCTCTTTTTCACATTTTTTCTTTTCTTATTTCTCCTATGGTCTTTCTTATAGCTTTTTATTTATAAGATATATGCATGGGCATTTTTCAGCATTAACCCTTGCAAAACCTTTTGTTCCAACTTTTTCCCTTCTTCCCCCCGCTCCTTCCCCTAGATGGCAGGTAAATCAATACATGTGAAATATGTTAAAGTATATGTTAAATACAATATATGTATACATATCCATACAGTTATTTTGCTGCACAAGAAAAATCAGATTAGAAATAAGAGAAAAATAATCTATTTGGGAGGAAATCAAAAACGCAAGCAGAAAAAAACAGAGGGAGTGGAAATGCTATGTTGTGGTTCATACTCGTTTCCCATAGTTCTTTCGCTGTGTGTAGCTGGTTTTCTTCATTACTGAACAATGGAACTGATTTGGTAAATTTCATTGTTGAAGAGAGCCATGTTATGGTCTTTTCTTTAGATATGAATTAAGATAAGCCACAGGTAGGGACTAAGTGGGAAACTGAAGCAATGTAAAAAACAAACAAACAAACAAATCTTATTTTTTACATTGTCAGTTTACTGACAGATTTACAGCGCCCCCTTTCCCTCTGCCCTGCCCCATCAAAAGATGTCAACTTTTCCAAGTAAATTGTAAGTTCTATGAGGCTAGCTGTCATAGCTTATGCCTTTTTATTTTCCCAGTGCTTGTACATAGTAGGTTTTTAATAAGACATTCATAATATTGGTGCCTTATTCCTGTAATTATTGACTAGGTCTACATTTATTCAATTAATGTAATAAACACTTCATGAGTGCCTATTCTTTGCAAGTCACTGAGCTGGACAAGAGGCATACAAATATAGAAATAAAATCCTGTCTACCTTCAATGTGCTAGTAAAAATGTAATACATATTGTTGACTGATTCTTCTCAGAACACATCATGTGCACAGATAAATAAATACAAGATCACTTCAAGAAGGAAGCATCTAGTAAAGGTATCAGCAAATATTTCATGTTAGTGGTAGAGAAAGTAAGAATATGAGCTGAGTCTTGAAGAAAAGTAAGCATTTTAAGAGAGGCAGATGTAAGGAATTCCTTCCAGGGATATGTTGTATACATAGTGCAATGTCATCATTTAAAGACAATGAATGGCAGCACATATTGTTTGCAAGAATTATGGCAAGAGGTTTGAGATAATTCCCGGATTAAATGCTCTTCCAAATAGCTATGGATTATTTCATGGACATTTCAGACTAATATATCCAAAATAGCTACCATAACACTAACATTACCTTGCAAATTTCATACAAGAGTACTGACTGAAACTGTGATTTCATTGGTATAGGGAATTCCCAAGTGAAGACATTTCCTCTATACATACACTTCAACACTTTCTCTGCTACTTATATTTTTAGATGCATAGAGGATTATGAGTTCAAATGACCTGGCAAGGGCTGACAAGGTCCAGATGTGTTAGAAGTGAGACTTGAACAGTGGGTTTTTCTGGATTTCTATCTACTATCAAGCTGCTTCTCGCATTTATACATGCTAGATGAAAATTGACATATCTTATCAGAATTCCACTATTTGGCACCAAGACTAGAATTACCAGAGATGCTTGCCTGTGAAAGAGGAAAAAATATTACCTACCTGCCCTAATCGTCTATTTGACTCCAAAAACTCATAAATGAAAGACTAAGCTATTGTGAGCATTGTAATTATTTAAATCAATTACAAGTAAGCTAAGAAGATATTATACACCCTCAGAGGAATATGCAAATGCATGTATATACACACATCTATATGACTGAATACATATTAATTTTTATCTACCTAAATATCTATCATCTTTGTGTCAAGTAATGACTTTATCAAGTTTGGGATGATGAGAGAGACAGATAGGAACTTAAAATGAAAGCCCCAAATTAATATAATTAACTTTTTTGAAAAAATAAAGTTCAAAACTATAAACTAAAAAAAAACAAAGCAAAACAAAAACAAAAACAAAGGACAAAATCTAATCCCAGATACTTATATTTTAACAAGGTAGAACCAAGTTTGTTAATAAACAAATTAAAAAAACTCATATGATCACACTGAATACATTACATGTCATATATATGGATCCATGATAACACTCCTATGGTGCCTCTTACTGTCTGCCTGTAGTTTAGTATGTTCATGTTTGGATGATTATATGCATATTTGCAACCTGTATCTTTTGATGCATTCAAACTTCAAACTTCAAGGGTCTGGCCCATTTAAAGGACTGGTCATTTTGAGATGAAAAGTCACTTGCCTTGTCATCAATGTAAATCTGTCCCTTACATCTGTTCCTATGATCTGTTCTGGCTCCACTTTTTTTCTAAAACCTATTTGAAAATCTTTATTCTAGTGGAAATGTAGGTGGGTGTGGGAAAGAGAATAAGGGTGTTGATATTAGCTTTCCTATAAAGAGTTAGAAGGTAATGAGGGATGGTGATTAATGAGGATATTGCTATTTATGACAAATCAGTAAGCCTCCTAGCGTTGGTGGAGAGTGAAAGATAGCAAAGGTCTTCAATTGCATATGTAATGTATTGTCACCATAAGGTTATTTTATTTTTTTAATTCACTGAACATTCATAAAGCATTCATCTTACTTATAAAATAGTATAAAATTAATACAACTTTGCAGAATGAAAATCCCTCTTCGGAATTCACTGTGATGATAGTAGACATTGCTGAAGTTATAACAAAATGGCAGTGTGATTTTAAGATGTTAACTTTTCTGGGGCTCACTTTCCTTAATTATAAAAATGAGCAAATTACATTAGATGGTTTTTAAAGTCCCCTTCTAGCTGGATACTTCTGCACACTGGGTCCTCAGTAAGAAGTAACTGTGGAGTCTAGTGAACAGATCTGGAGTCAAGACAACTTGAATTCAAATTCAGCTTAAGATATTTACTATCTTTATGGTGCTGTGCAAGACATCACACCTCTATTTGCCTTTGTTTCCTACCTCTGTAAAATGTTGTGAAGGTAAATTGATAAAATTATTTAAAGGGCTTTGCAAAACCTCGAAGCACTACATAAATGTATTATTACATAGTATAAATTGATAAAGGAGCTTTAATCAAATAATTTTGATATTTTACTAATTATATAATTGTGGTGCTGTCCATAAAGTATTTGTATAACAACAGTTCTCTGATATATATATATATATATATATATATATATATATATATATATTAGATCTTATTGTTCAGTTTTTTTTTTCCTGACCTGTGTCAGACTTTTTGTAACCCCATTATTGGAGTGATTTGTCATTTTCTTCTGTAACTCATTTTACAGGTGAGGGAACAAAGGCAAACACACTTAAATGGCTTGCCCAGGATCATATAGCCAATAAGTGCCTGAGGTCAGATTTGAACTCAGGAAGATGAGTTTTCCTTTCTCCAGACCTGGCATTCTGTGCATTGAGCCACATAGATGCCCATTTATTTTATATTTATTACTTTATATTAAGTACCATTATCTGTGTGTGTAATATGATATAGCTTAAAATAAAATGAACTCAGAGAGTTTTAACAGTAATAAAAGATATTCTCCCCCTGGAAATCCCAAACCAAACCAAACCAAACCAAAAAGCTACAAAAAAATTGCTATTATACCTAGCAGAATTTTGTTTTCCATATTTTTCCCTTTCTCCTCTGCTTCGCCCTCTCCTACATAGCAAGTAATCCAATGTAGTTAAATATGTGCAATTCTTCTAAACACATTTTCACATTTATCACATTGTACAAGAAAAATTAGATCAAAGAGAGGGAAATGAGAAAAAAAATAAGCAAGCAAACAACAACCAAAAAGGTGAAAACACTATGTGGTGATCCACATTCAGTAACTATAGTCCTCGAGAAGATTACATTGAATTGTAGAGAAGCAATGAAGACTAATATAATACAAGCTAAGAAATGAAAAGAGCAAAAAAGAGGTCAGATACTTGCTGCTTCAAACATTTTTGCATATGTGGGTTCTTTCCCCTTTTTTATGATCTCTTTGGGATACAGACACAGTAGAAATACTGCTGGATCAAAGGATATGCACAGTTTGATAACCTTTTGGGTATAGTTCCAAATTGCTCTTCAGAATTGTTGGATCAGTTCACAACTCCACTAACAATGTATTAGTGACTCAGTTTTCCCAATCTCCTCCAACATATAAAATATAACTTTAAAAAATGCATGGACTCGAGGTTGAGAATCCCTGCTGTAATCATCCAAGTATAATTGAGATAGTAATTCCATGAGTAAAGCCTACCTGTTTAATTTAACATCAGCTAACCTGAAAATTAATAATTCCAACATAAATTCTCTCAAGAATCATAAAAATTGGGCTGAGATCAAGTCTTAAATACCCTTCAGTTTTGTGCTTTGTGAGAATACTACTGAAGATTTGCTCTTGAGGATTGTCTCTTCCTTGCCTTAATGTGGGTTGATGAAAACTGACCAGAATTTTTATAATTTTGTTGTTTTTCATTGAGTTATATCAGTTGTGATTCCACTTGGGATTTTCTTGGCAAAGATACTAAAGTGACTTGCTTTCGGAACTATTGTTCAAAAAGTTATCAAACTGTGCATACCCTTTGACCCAGCAATGTTTCTTTCTACTGGGCTTATATCCCAAAGAGATCTTAAAGAAGGGAAAGGGACCCATATGTGCAACAATGTTTGTGGCAGCCCTCTTTGTAGTGGCAAAAATTGGAAACTGAGTGTTTGCCCATCAATTGGAGAATGGCTGAATAAATTATGGTATATGAATGTCATGAGATATTATTGTTCTATAAGAAATGATCAGCAGGAAGATTTCAGAGAGGCCTATAGAGACTTACATAAACTGACGCTGAGTGAAATGAGCAGAAGCAGGACATCATTGTAAATGGCAATATCAATATAATATGACAATCAATTCTGATGAACGTGACTCTTTCCAACAATGAGATGATTGATGGCAGTTCCAATGATCTCATGATGAAGAGAGCCATCTACCCAGAGAGAGGACTGTGGGAACTGAGTGTAGACCACAACGTAGCATTTTCACTCTTTCTCTTGATATTTGCTTACATTTTATTTTCTTTCTCAGAATTTTTTTTCCTTCTTGATCCTATTTTTAAGATAACAGAATAAATATGTATACATATATTGGATTTAACATATATTTTAACATATTAAACATGTATTGGACTACCTGCCATCTAGGGGAGAGGGTGGGGGGAAGAAGGAGAATATTTGGAACAGAAAGTTTTCTAAGTGTCAATGTTGAAAAATCAAATATGCATATGTTTTATAAATAAAAACTTTAATAAAATAAAAAAAAAAAGTAAAGTGACTTGCTATTTATTTCCTTCTCTGGCTCATTTTACTGATGAGAAATTGAGGCAAACAATTAACTGACTTGCCCAGGATTACATAGCTAGTAAATGTCTGAGGCTGACTTTGAACTCAGGAAGATGACTCTTCCTAATGCTAGCCCTGGTACTCTGTCCTTTTTGCCACTTACCTGCCCTAATCTATTTTAATTAGCTAAGGATTTTAATGCATAATCAGAAAACCTACCTTGTCCTCAAATCATCAAAGTGACACTCATAGAGGAGAGAGATATTTGTGAAGGACTAATTTTAATGCAACTGGTATTGAGCCCTCCCAAAGAGCATTTACACAGTCATTTACTTCCTTCTTCACCCTCTTTTAATGATTTTATATGTGGCTCTTTCCCAATGGAGATTTTTTAAAAGGATCTAAATATGAAGAATCTTTCTAAACACATTCACAGCATTTTTATTGAAAGCATTGAAGTTAATTGAATTGTACTGAACCCTTAAAAGTCACAAAGTGACAAGGTTTGCTTGACAGCCTGTGAGCGATTATTTCCTGTCCCTCTGATTAATTTGGTCAATTAGTAGCAAATAGGGATGTCACAAGTAGAAAGGGTAATGAGAGTCATCATAAATGTGAGAGCAAGATTGAGGGCGACCTTGTCACAATAGGGGTCTTTTATGGAAAGATAGGATAGGGAAAGGACCAAGAGCATGCTTGCTCCCTTCTGAAGATAGTTTCTTTGTTCAGAACCACAAACTTACTCATATAAAAATGAGAATATTTTCATCTGGTCATAGATATGTGGATGAGGCAATAACAATAAAGCTATAAATATACTTAACATTAATTTATTTATAAACATCATGAGATTTATAAAATATCTTATGAATGCAATTTTTTGGCCCTCAACAAGAACTCTGTGAATTAAGTATTTTAGAAGAGTTAGGTATTACTACAAAACAACTAAACAAATAATAGTCCCACTTTACAGATAAAGAAATGAATACTTAGAGAGCTTAACTTGCTCAGGATCATAGATAGTAAATTTCTGAAATGAGAGTCATATCCAAATCCTCCTGCTCTCTATACCCTTCACTGTGCTGTCTTTAATATGATATACATATTTAAGGGTATATTCTTTTTTAAAAAAAATATGTAATTTTGTAATTTTGTTAGGAGTCAGCTAAGTGGTATGATAGATAGAAAGCCAGGTCTGAAGTCAGAAACACCTGAGTTCAAATCTAACTTCTAACAACAGCTGTGACTCTGGGCAAGTCATTTGGCACTATTTGTCTCAATTTCCTCATCTATAAAATGAACTGGAGAAGGAAATGGCAAACTACTTCAGTAGTTTTGACAAGAAAATCCCAACTGGGATCATGAAGAGTCAGACCAATGAAATGATGGGATATCAACAAATTTTGTTATATCCTTTAATTATAAAATCATAGGGTAGAACCATATAAAATAATCATCTAGAAGGTGCCTTCATGATGATCTGGTTTAACATCTTTACTTTGTTGATCAGGATACCGAGGCACAGTAAGAAACTTGTCCAAGGTTATATGACTAATAATAGGATAAGCCAGGACCCAAATCCCCTCGTTTTAAGCATAGTTTTCTTTTCAGTTTGCCACGGTTTCTCCCCAAATTGTTGATAAAATTTTAGAGGTGGATCACACAGCAGAAATCCAGTCACTCATTTTTGGAGCAAAAGCTTAAGTGTTAAGTTGAGTTGTACCAACCTTGGCATTTGAAATGAGTACCTTGAAGAGTAGAATGGGTTCTTGATAATGTTTGAGGTTCCCCCCATTTACTCACAGGTTTTAAAACCTATGATTTCCAAAGCATGCATTCAATGTCACCCTACATGGAAATCACAGGTTATATATCTTCACAGATTAAAACTCTTACTTAAAATCATCCTCAAAAAATAAGTCTGCCTAACATGCCTACTCCCCTCCCCCAATTTGCAATCTAAACAAGCTGCTATATTTTTACTGTTTCACTGGATTAAAATTTGAAAAGCAATACATTGCTTATTATATAAACATTCATTTGCCAATAGGAATTTATGTTGTGAAACAGTTTGGAGCTTGGATATAAACAACATGAACAACTGGTACAACAAGGGCCATTATGCAGTGGAAAGAATGCTGTATTTAACTTGCATCATGGGTTCATTTCCCAGATCTTACCTTTCTATATAGCAATCACTTCCCTTTTCTTCATCTCATTTTTTTCTCATCTGGAAGACAAAAGGATAGTGCTAGATGACCTCCTAAGGTCCTTTGCTAATTTTCATTTATGATGCTATGAACCTAGCTCTTTGGAGTTTTAAAATCTACTGGGATGATTAACTCAGTCTTTGGAACCCGAGAAAGTAGATATTCAGAAATAAGCATTTTATCATACAACTAAATACATAGGAACCTGAAAAGTTAAAAAAAATTGTTTTGATCCAAGGGGTGAGAATAACATTACCTATTTTATTCTCAGATCATCTGACAAATCAATCTTGTCCTTGGACATAAATTCTCTCTAAAAATCACCACTCTGATAAAAATAATACTAGTTGGGTTCCCTTAGAATTTCCTGGGGTTGACTTGTCAGTGTGACACATTATGTACATTATATCAATGTGCCTTCTTGTCAGCCCCTGGTATGTCTTCTCTGTCCTTGTGCATAGACCTGAGAAGGAAGAGCCAAGCACAAAAAAGAAACGTGGCAGGAAGGGGGGCACTGTCTGCCATTGATGAATGCAAGGGCACTCAAGACACATGCCTCAGGTTGACACTTAATACCGGCTTCGATGTTTCATTATCATTACAAAAAAAAGAGAGGAGAGAGAGAGGTGAGTGTAAAGGAGAAAGGTAATTCACATTGGGCTTTCATATGTCCTGTTTTATCCTGCAAGGCCAGACTTTATAATGCTGCATCCTTCATTGTAACATAGGTTGATATGACACCTCACTCTGACGGATGGAAGTTCTACACTACTAGAGGTGCTCTTTTTTCTTCTCCATGTTTAGTGAGAAGCAAAAACTTCCTGAGTCACTCTGACACACTCTTCTTCCACCATTGTAGAATACTGTGGGAGAACAAAAGGATTGATGGGAAGCACAGAGGATGTGTTCTCTGCTCCTGAAACTAACCATCAAAAGATAATGCTGAGAATACAGAATTATTTAAGCAGCATCCTGCTTCTTGTAGCCAGCATCTGTAGGGAGTCAGTATGTTAAAATTTTACTTGAATATGCCATCAGTTTCAAAAGCACATGTGGGCGTATATGTGTGTATCTATAGTTATGAATATAGAGATAGAGATATAAATAGAGATATACATATCTAGATACCTCCTCTCTGTCTCTTTTAGTGACGACAGCCTTCTGAGTTCAAATCTAGCCTCGGATACTTACTAGCTATGTGACTGTGGGCAAGTCATTTATCCCTGTTTGCCTCAGTTCCTTTGTCTATAAAATGAGCTTGAGAAAGAAATGACAAATCACTTCAGTATCTTTGCCAAGAAAACCCCAAAAGGGGTTACAGAAAATTGGACATGACTGAAATGATTGTCCAACATATATACATGAGTATATACTCTTAGGTATCCAATAGGGAGAGAGCCTTCTCCTTCACACTTCAGAACTAAAGGGGATTCCCCTCTGGCATGAGCACAGTGGAACACTCATTTGCTCAGCTATTTCTTTCCTGCTGGCCTTGACATATAAAGGTGATTGAGATCTGAAGGGCTACTAAGCAAATGCCCTAGTCCTCACTCAATCAACCCATGAACACAAGGTATTTTTGACAAGCCTGAGTCTAGAGATGGCTACTAATTCTTTTTTTTTTTTATTTAGAATTTTTCCCACAGTATATATGCATGAGCAATTTTTTTATAACATTATCCCTTGTATTCATTTTTTCCAAATTATCCCCCTTCCACTCCCTCCCCTCAATGACAGGCAATCCCATACATTTTACATGTGTTACAATATAACCTAGATACAATATATGTGTGTAAATCCAATTTTCTTGGGGCACGTTAAGTATTAGATTCCAAAGGTATAAGTAACCTGGGTAGATAGACAGTAGTGCTAACAATTTACATTCACTTCCCAGTGTTCCTTCTCTGGGTGTAGTTATTTCTGTCCATCATTGATCAACTGGAAGTGAGTTGGATCTTCTTTATGTTGAAGATATCCACTTCCATCAGACTACCTCTTCATACAGCATTGAAATGTACAGCGATCTTCTGGTTCTATTCATTTCACTCAGCATCAGTTGATGTAAGTCTCTCCAGGCCTCTCTGTATTCCTCCTGCTGGTCATTTCTTACAGAGCAATAATATTCCATAACCTTTATATACCATAATTTACCCAACCATTCTCCAATTGATGGACATCCATTCACCTTCCAGTTTCTAGCTACAACAAAAAGAGCTGCCACAAACATTTTGGCACATACAGGTCCCTTTCCCTTCTTTAGTATTTCTTTGGGATATAAGCCCAATAACAGCAATGCTAGGTCAAAGGGTATGTACAGTTTGATAACTTTTTGGGCATAGTTCCAGATTGCTCTCCAGAATGGCTGGATTCTTTCACAACTCCACCAACAATGTATCAGTGTCCCAGTTTTCCCACATCCCCTCCAACATTCATCATTATTTGTTCCTGTCATCTTAGCCAATCTGACAGGTGTGTAGTGGTATCTCAGAGTTGTCTTAATTTGCATTTCTCTGATCAGTAGTGATTTGGAACACTCTTTCATATGAGTGGATATAGTTTCAATTTCATCATCTGAGAATTGTCTGTTCATATCCTTTGACCACTTATCAATTGGAGAATGGTTTGATTTCTTATAAATTAGGGTCAGTTCTCTATATATTTTGGAAATGAGACCTTTGTCAGAACCTTTAACTTTAAAAATGTTTTCCCAATTTGTTACTTCCCTTCTAATCTTGTTTGCATTAATATTATTTGTACAGAAACTTTTTAGTTTGATGTAATCAAAATCTTTTATTTTATGATCAATAATTATCTCTAGTTCTCCTTTGGCTATAAATTCCTTCTTCCTCCACAGGTCTGAGAGGTAGACTATTGTCTGTTTCTCTAATCTATTTATTATCTCATTCTTTATGCCTAAATCATGGACCTATTTTGATCTTATCTTGGTATATAGTGTTAAGTGTGGATCCATATCTAATTTCTGGATGGCTACTAATTCTTAACTCTGGCACATGACTTTGTGAAATATTGAAAGTTGCAGAGCATCTTCCTCCATAAAGGATACCTAAGGAGCTAGATGTAGTGGCAGTGGTAGAAACAGGCTGGTTGGCGCAGGAGTCCTTAAACTTGTTTTGTTTTTTAGGCTATCTTAGGAGGAAGATTCCTTAGAATCATGTTTTTTAAATGCATAAACTAAAATACTGAGGATTATAAGAAAAATCAATAATATTCACATCAATTGTCAAAATATGAGAAGTAAAATCAAACCAATTTCATATATCTAAAGTTGAGAACTGCTAAAAAGGGCAAGAATCACTTACATAGAAAGGAACCACCAGAAAGGAAAAAAAGAGTCTACTTGGCATTTATCAGTCTACATTAAGTTAAGGTGATATACGAAATAATGAAAGAGCAGAACCTGTTGTGCAAAGGTTCCACCATAGCTTTTATATTAATTTCTTAACTGATTATAATCAGCAGATGATTCTCTACTGCTGAGCATCTCCTCTTTTGAGTATGAATAAAGCTGCCCATTTCATACTGATTCATGCTTGCAATCTGATTACTTTTTTTCATTTTTTCTCCTCTCTTCTGTCCTAGAGAGCCCCCCTTGGACTAAAGCTAAAGATATAAAGCTATTCCTCAGGATTCCTAAGTGGAGTGTATATGTGTTTGTAAATTTTGAATATATATATATACGTATTATATATAATATCTATATTATATATTTGAGATGTTAGCGTTTGGGTCTCAGGAAATATAAAGTTCTTTTCTTCCTAGAAATAACTGTTTCCCTCACCTCCCAAATAAATGAATTCATAGATAAAGAGCATAGTTGGAACAATCTTTGCTTTTAGAAGCCTAGGAACTACCAATTCTAATCCCAGCTCTATTCATCTAGTATGTGCTAGGATAAGTCACCTACACTTCTGAGTCTCAGTTTCTTCATTTATAAAATGACAGAACAGTATTAAGTCATCTTCAAGGTCCCTTCATGCTCTAATAATCTATAACTGTAATACAATGTAGAAAAATAGATTAACAATTAGGGATTCACCGACCAATTTTATATAAAAATAATACCTTTTTGGAATCAGTAGGAGTGGGTATAATTATGAACCAAATGTGAATTAATATAAAATTTCAGTATTCTACATAGACTTTCTTAAACGTATGATGAATTATCATAGCTGGTAAGGTATAATTATAGGCCAAACTTGACTAATCATTCATATTCTTCCTTTGCATATGAAAGACTTTCCTCTCCCATTTTCTTGAAATATTTAAGAGGCAGCTTGGTAGGATAGATTGAAGCTAATCTTGAATTTAGAGATCCATGGATTCAAATTCTGTCTCTCATATATTGGTTATGTGGTCTTGGCTAAGTCGATTAATTTTTCAATGCTCTGAACAACACTCCGAGGCTTCACATTGCAGTGAAAGTATTGAACAGTGTGAGTAGAGGATTTCCTCATATGGAATTTCTGCTATAACAATAAAATCTCAAATGTGCTCTAGGTCATTTACCAAAGCACAAAACACCTGCATTCCAAGAACTATGACTCTCTATAAAGGGTAGAAAATTTAGAAAGCTCATAAAATTCCAATGTAGTAATAAAGAAGTAGAAATTTTTCAATATTTGTTGGGGACATATTTCTGTGAAATATGGGCCTCCTACATGGATGGTGATGCATTGATATTGAAAGTGGATTTTAAAATCACATAATTTTAGGGCTGGAAGAACTTAGGTATGGTCTGGTCCAGTTTCTTCATTTTACAAGATGAGAAAACTGAGGCCCAAGAAAAGTAAAGTGATATGTCCTAGATTATATAGATAGTAAGTAAGATATAGATATAGATTATATAGATAGAAAGTAATAAACTCAAGATTCAAAATTAGGTCATCTGATTTCAGTTCTAATGAATTATGGATAGCATGTCATGTTGGATTTGGAATAAGAAAAACTCCTATTCAAATTCTGTGTCAAGAACTTATTGATTGTCTGACCCTGGACATCTCTCATAGTTAGTTTTTTAATCTGTAAATAGGAATTAGGATGACACCTACCTCACAGAACTATTGTGAGAATCAAATGAAATATATGTCAAACACTCTGCATGCCATGTCATGTCAATTGTTATAACTATGACTCCATCAGAATGCTTCTTTGATTACTTGTGGTCATAACAGGGATATGGAAAACAAGGAATCAGTTTATATAACATAGACAGATTTTACCATCCTTGACTGTTCTAATTTTATTCTTTTTGTGGTGAGTGTAAAGAGGTTTGGGGGTGATTGATTTTAATGCTTAAAGATCAGGGTTTAAGGTTCTATTTTTATAAACAATCACAGCCTTTTTCAAAATGAAAAGAGAAAAGCCAGAAGGTGAATGTGTCACAAAATCTATCCATGTCAAAGTCCCTCAGTGTTCCTTTCTTTGAAGAAAAACTTTTATCCAGTCTTAAATAATAACCCTAAGCCCATTTTGAGCATTAAAAGTAATAACACTTAAATTTAATATTCCTATCACTTGGTCTTTATCTCTAAAAGAGCTGTGGATGGGCTATGAAGGGATGATTATGTGTTAGGATTACTAAGTGAGAACTCAGGTTGTCTGGACAGTGACAAGGTGAGAATTCAGGTTTTCTGGACAATTACAAGGTGAGAACTCAGGTTGACTTGATAGAGGGGGCAAGCTCATTGGCTGGGGTGGATCTTCCCAGAAGCCCTTGCATTATCCCACGCCCATTCTCTGGGAGGATAAAAGAGACAGCACTGGGCCCAGAGAGCAGATCGGCCTGGAGAAGGATAAGAGCTGGAGGAGATTCAGAGCCAGGATTCAAGAAGAGGGTCTCTGCATTACATCAGGCCTGACGGGGCTCTCTGCAGGAAGGGAAGTCACTTCTCTGGACAAGAGTTAACAGCAACTGCCTGGAGACAACGGATCACTCTCTGGGAAGAGATCTGCTGTGTCTACTCAAATCTCTCAGACAGATTCTTCTTCCTGTAGTGAACCGTTGTCTCCAGGCAGTTGCTGTTAACTCTTGTCCTTAGAAGTGACTTCCCTTCCTGCAGAGAGCCCCGTCATGCCTGATGTAATGCAGAGTCTTCTCCTTGAATCCTGGCTCTGAATCTCCTCCAGCTCTTATCCTTCTCCAGGCAGACTCACTTTCCAGGCCCACTGTTCTCTCTTTTATTCTCCCAGAGAATGGGCGTGGGATAATGCAAGGGCTTCTGGGAAGAACCACCTCAGCCAATGAGCCTGCTCCTTCCATCAAGTCAACCTGAGTTCTCACCTTGTAATTGTCCAACCTGAATTCTCACCTTGTCACTATCCAGACAACCCGAGTTCTCACCTAGTAATCCCAACAGTTATGTATGCTTCTACTGGGCATTATTATAGCTATATGAATATCCAGTCCTAGCCTTGTAAGTAGGGAATGGTATTCTGTAAAGAATGTGTCACCCACCATAGGAAGAAAAGGTCTTTGGACTACAAGTAGGGAGATGTAAGTCTTAAATCTAGTTCTGTTGCCAAGAAGCTAGATGACTTTTTAAAATTAACTATTAAGTTAGACTTAGTTTCCCAATCTATAAAATGAAGACAAATAATGTATTTTTCAATGTTGTGAGAATCAAATTATACATATGTATATATATATAATACAAATAAAAAGTACCTATCCCATCCATCTATAGTCACCAAACCCAGATGTTCTGTTAGCTTCTCTATCACTCTGTATATGCCATCCTCTTCCCCAATTCCTTCCCATTTTTGGAAAAAGTGTGGCAAATGTCTTGACCATCTCTATGACTTCTCATGAAACCATATGCTCTTTCCTGGTTACCATATAGATCAGGCCTTCCCCATTAGAATGCAAACTCATTGAAGGCGAGAACTGTTTCAATTTTGTATTTATGTCATTTTAAATTCTTAAGTGCTTTTTGATAGTAATCACACTTACTTAATAGTTTCTTTATTTGTGTGATCTTGGATAAATAATTTATCTTTTCTAGTACTTAGTTTCCTCAATTGTAAAATGAACGGATTGCATTAGATGCTTTCTAAAGTCCCTTTCAGCACTAAATCATATAAAACTATAAAAAGTCTGTGAAGTATTCGAGTGGTGCCATCTGTATTATGCAGAAAAGATGAATCTTTAAAATTAGGCTCAGAGTAAGTGGGAACATGAGGATTAGAAATCAAAATTCTCTGGTTTTTCAATTTTATAAAGTTAAGGAATTATTTTTTGAATCTTATGCTGTTCTAAAATCTTTGTTATTAAATAATAGATAGATAAATGCTTGTGGAGATAGGAAGGAAGATCTGGTATTGCTTTTATATTCATGGCAAAACTAAGCTGTAAGAATTTTTCTAAATGGAGAAATGGAATCATAGAAATGTTAGAGCTCGGCAATTTCTAGAACCTCCTCCAATTTTACTGACTGGATAAGTTTCCAGATGAGCAAACCAAAGTCTGGAGAGATGAAATGATCTGGCCAATGTAATAAGCTTATAAAGAGCAGTCAGGACTTTAAATTAGATCTAACTCCAAGGTTGGTCTTTCTACTACCTCACCCAATAAAGGGTGTCTAGACATGTTCTGTGTGACTCAACAGACAGAATTGGGAACAGTAGGTTGAAGTCATAGAAAGGCAAACCTGGTTTAATGTAAGACAGAACTTTCTAATAAATTGAACTTTCAGCAATGAAATGGGAGGCCATGTAAGAGTTCATAGAATCAAAAACCTAGGGCTGAAAGAGACCTCAAAGAACTCCTATTTCAACTGTCTTATTTTTACAGATGAGGAAAGAGAGGTTTGGGAAGGTTAAAAAACTTTCCTAATGTAGTAAGCTTCAGTAGGAGGATCCTCAAACAGTGCCCTTTGCACTCTGTACTGCTGAACTCTCAAGGGAAATGAACTCCCAGTCACTGGAAATAGAGGTTGGATATCCACTTACTATGAAAATTATAAAAGAAATGAGAATCCAAAGTCAGATGATGAGAGGAGAAATGACCTTTAAATTCCCTTCCAATATAACCTACTCTATGAACCCAATAAATCCCTAGCCATGGATACTCAAATTTCTATCCATGAACTCTAAAGTTCTTCTGAGCTGAAAAGTCCTCAGGTATAGTAACAGTCTATCATCAGAGAGTCAATTTACTTAATGAGATTAATTAATTAATCAATTTACTTAATGAGATTAATTAATTGATGAGTTAAAATTTTGATACCTAATGGCGTAATGAATAGCATTCAGGAGTTATATGGAGAAAGACTTGCGTTTGAGTCCTGTTTCAGACAATTCCTAACTGTTTCTTCCTGAACAGGTCAATTCATCTCTCTGTACCTAGTTTCCTTATCAGAAAATGAAAGGTTGGGCTCAATGATTTCTAAAGTCCCTTTCAATTCTATGATCATAAACATGTTTAACATTCAGAGTATTAGTCTTAGTTTTTGAAGGTAATCATTTAAAATTTGATGATGAAGATTTTCTATGAAATAATATGAAAGAACAGTGACTGACAACACTCATGATTGTGAGTGAAATCTTGGGATACTCTTGTTTGGGAAAAAAATCTCATATTCCAAAGTCTGGATATATTTTTCTGTCATCTGTTTGAAATATTTCTCCAACTCAAAGACTTTGAAAAAATAACTTTGTGAAACCTATCTTTTCATTTGGAACCCAGAAGAAAAAGTTTTTGTTTTAAAATGAAAACACTTAGGTACATAGTTTACCATTGTGAGAAAGAGTAAATTCAGCTTGGGTCAGTTCAACCAACATTTTATGTGCTTCCTTAGACCTAGGCTTTATTTTATGTTCTGAGAACAAAAAAAGCAAATAGCTCCTGCTTAGGACTAGGGAGCTACTGAAGAATTTTGAGCAAAGGAATGACAGGAATACTAATTTGGCTGCTGAGGGGATGATGGATTGGGAAAAAGGCAGAGTCTGATCAGGAGGCTAATGCAATACTATAGAATAAAGGAATGAAGATATGAACTTGTACTAGTGTAATGGCCATATGAGTAGACAGAGAGGAGTATAACTGTGAATAAATATTGAAAAGGAATCAACAAGATTTGTCATATGACTAGAAATGGGGAAGAGGGAATAGTAAAGGATAATTCCAATTTTGCAAAATTTAGTGATTTGAAATCATGAAAACTTGTGGGATACATTAGAGACAGTATAGAAGAAAAAAGGGCCTTACATAGAGCTTTGGGAGTTACCAACATTTAGTGAGTGCAAGATGATTATTGCTTGTTCTTAACTTTAAAAAAAGATCATTGAAATAATGGAGTAATGTCTTGCACGTGAATTGGATTTAAGTGAGGCAGAGTTGCAAAGTCATCAACCTCAGTTTCTCTTCTAGAGAATCAAAGTCCAGTAGCAAGACAAAATAAAAGATGACCCAGGATGTAAAGGATGACAATGCCATTTTTGCTATTTGATCAAGTTCTAAGCTCTCCACAGTGTCCGCTTCAGCTGCCTTCATGACCACTGGAATGGATTTTTTTTCATCTACCCATTCCAGTGGGGTAAGTCTTCATATATTAGTTGCATATACTAGCAAAAGAGGCTTAGATGGAGTGATTACTGACATGTAGGAGAACTGAGAGAGCACTGTTACAAAAACCAATGGAGTAGGTTCATGGAAACTTAGTAATATCTTCATTCTTATATTATCCTGTATTTACTTATCAATATATCTGTTATATGCCCCAATAGATTATGTATTAATTTAGAGAGAAAAGGGCATTCTAAAAGCAACACACAAACACAAACACAAATCAAACAAAAATACAGTAACATACCACAATAATACAAAAACCCTACAAAGTAAGCTATACTCAGTTGAATATATCTATAATTCTTGAAAGTTTAATATTTGTAATTTTAACCCCTGAATCAATTTATGCATCAAGCTCTCATTAAATGCATATGTTGAAAGAATGTTGAACTTGGAAAAAAAATTTGGACTTGTATTTGAATCCGAATTCTGCCATTGACTTCCTATGGGAACTTGGACAAATTCTTTTTGGGCCATAGTCTCTTCATTTGCAAAAGGAGAGGGATGGGTTAAATGAACTCTAAGGTATTTTCTAGCTCTGCAGCTAGAATATTGTGACCCTACTATGTTCTAAACTATGAAACAAATAAAAAATAAATAGTCACCTTTAAGAAAGCTATATTTTGCAATTATTTGCTTTTGTGAGTTATAGACAAAATAATTACAAGAAAACATGATTTTTCCAAACATTTCCACTATTAGAAAGGCAATGTTTATTTTAAAACAACAAAATCTAATAGAAAAATCCCTATCAGGGATTTGAACAGCTAAAGAAAATCAACTGCTAGTCTTCTCCCAAATAGTAAAGTTTTCTCAGAGTGATTTATGTTGTTCATTTATTTTGAAAGCATGGAAAATAGGAAAAAAGGAAGGAAAGAAGGAAGGAAGGAAGGAAGAAAGGAAAGAAGGAAGGAAGGAAGGAAGGAAGGAAGGAAGGAAGGAAGGAAGGAAGGAAGGAAGGAAGGAAGGAAGGAAGGAAGGAAGGAAGGAAGGAAGGAAGGAAGGAAGGAAGGAAGGAAGGAAAGAAGGTAGGACAGAAGGAAAGAAGGAAAGAAGAAGGAAGGGAAGGAAGGAAAGAAGAAGGAAGGGAAGGATAGAAAAGAAAGAAAGGTGAGGGAGAAAGAAGAAACAAAGGAAAGAAGGTAGGAAGGAGGGAAAATAAAGGAGGAAGGAAGAAAGGAAAGGGAAGGAGGGAAGAATGGGAAGGAAGAAGGGAAGAAAGAAAAATGAGGGAGGAAGGAAGGAACAAAAGAAAGAAGGAAGGAAGGAGAAAAAAGAAGGAAGGAAGGAGGGATAGAAAAGAGGAAGGGAGATAAAAAGCATTTATAACATTTTACAAATATTAGTTTATTTGATTTCCATAATAGCTCTGAGATGGGGAGAGGGTTAGGTACTATTATGGAAAATAATCTGAAAAGGAAATTAGTTCCTGAGATCTGAAGATTGATCAGAAAAGTAGCAGCAAATGAATAGCAGGTAGAACATCTGTGAACCACCCTAATTATAACTATAATCAAAGTGACATTCATATCCTTCAGTTTCATTTTTTCCATTAGCAAAAAAGAAAATGACTTAAATGTCCATCTATGTGACTAAGCTAAAATGCAAAGCTGCTCATTCCACCTCATATAAATGATCAGGAATACATCAACCAAGTCACTGTAAGTTTTTCTTTACTGAATTCAATTAAATTCAATAAACATTAATTAAGTACAGGCTTCCTTTGAGGTGTGTAGGAAGGAAGGCAAAAACAGGAAGTCCTTGTCCTCAAACAGTTTACTTTCTAACATATATAAGGAAAGTTTAATTTTTTTCTCATATTAATGAAGTGTGTTTCATTGATTCAATTCATTTAAAGTCAACTTAATAACCCTTTATTAAAACATTATTTTGTGCGGTACCTATACAAAGAGTGGTGGGGGGGCAGAAAGAGAGAGATAGAGACACAGTGATGGAGAATCATATTGAGAGAGAGAGAGAGGAGAGAGAGAGAGAGAGAGAGAGAGAGAGAGAGAGAGAGAGAGAGAGAGAGAGAGAGAGAGAGAGAGGAGAGAGACAGAGAGAGAGACAGAGAGAGAGAGAGACAGAGAGACAGAGAGACAGAGAGAGACAGAGAGACAGAGAGACATACAAAGAAATCTGATATAGCCCTGCTCTCACTAAATATATGATCAAGCTGAAAATATTTAGATTTTAAACCCCTAGATGTACCCTGTGCTTATTTTTATATATAAGCTTTGTACCCTACTGGAAGTGAAAGAGCACTTTAATTTAGTTTAGTTTTTATTATAATAATGATGATGAAGTGCTCAATTCTATTAACCAAGCATTTATTGAGTATCTATGTAACAGGTTAGGCAGCTAGATCATGCAGTGGACAGAATGTCAGCTTGGAGTCAGAAAGACTGGAGATAAAATCTAGCCTCAGACACTTATTATGTGACCCTGGAAAAGTCACTTAACCTGTTTGTCTCTGTTTCATCATCTGTAAAATGAGCCAGAGAAGGAAATGCCCAACCATTCTAGTGTCTTTGCCAAGAAAACCCCAAATAGGGTTGGAAAGAGTCAGACACAATTGAACAACCACAAGAAGCCTACCAGGCACTGTGCTAGGTATTTGCTATTCTACACCTAAAAAAAAGTCTCTGTTGTAGAAAAGGAAAAGAAAGCAAAAAGAAAAAAAGAAAAAAAAAAAAAAAGGAAAATCCCTGTTCTCAAGGAGTTTATATTTTACCATAGGGGTTGGTGAATAACATGAAATAATAATAGTATACATGATATTCACTCATATAAATCCAAAGTAAATTTGAGGTCAAAGAAGGAGCACACAAAGAAGGGGGAGATCAGTAGGGACTGTGCTTTGTAAGAAGTAAGGAAGTCAGACAAAGCATGTCTGGAGTCTCCATCTGAAACTTGAGAATGATCACTATAGTAATTTTCTTCTGTAATTTTTCAACCCAGAACTATTTCTACAGATGAGAGTGACAGCCTCCCCTCCTCCCCCCCCAGACATCTGTTCTCTGTCCAGTCCAACCTTCATAGCTATCATCCCAGGAAGTGCCTCCAATGGAGGAGGGGCCAGCCATCTTTACCCATGGCCAAGGATTATTGCCATTGCATTTAAACTGCAAGGACCAGCAGGTTATTTAGGTATACTGGAGGAAATGTAGAGGCATGTGCCACACAATCATCATCTTTTGATTCAATCTAGGATTCTGAACCCAAAAACCTTGAGAATAGAAGCTTCCATACCACCCTTTTTATACATTCTCTTTTGAAGCAACCAGTGGAGATACAGCCTGGCAACTTTTCTTTCAGATACTATAGCTACATCTAGTCAAGTCTCAGAAAGTAAAGTTTTTGTTGCCAGTGTTCTCAGAATCATCAATATCAGATATAAATATAATATTTGTATCTGCCTTATGATTTGCCACTGTAGGTTGAGGACAATGGGACTTTTTAAATTGATTTTCTACTGAAATTTCCATATGTGCTCTCCATCCCATTAGAAAGGGAGCTCCTTGAAATCAGGGATTGTCTTCCTTTTATTTTATTTTTTATTACCAGCATGAAGTGCAGTGCTTTGCTAATTAAGTAAAATCTATTTGCTGATTAAGTGTATTTGCTATCACATGCTTAATAAATCCTTCATTCATTTATTTAGACTCAGAATAGTAAGACAAAGAGATCATCTTCTCTATGAAATTTTCTTAAAGAAAATCTAAAAAATATTTCACAATCATGCAACAAATGGTTGAGAACTTACTCTCATTTTAATATAGTAGAAACATATAAAATCAGCTATATCAGAGAATGATACAATATGGCATAAGTGTGAGATTAATTTGGAGTTGGATGAGCATTTAAAATTAGGGACTGCAAAATTGCAAAAGCAAAAAAATAAGCAACTCAGCTCTTTCAGGTTCTGTCTACACATGCAACCATTTTACATTGTGTTAATTAAAAAGGGTTAATTTCTGCTAAATAATTTCTCCAAGAAATAAAAATATAATGCCCTGATACCCCCTTTTAAACATATCTCTTTTATTTCATGATCTTTTCAGTTTGTTTGGTTAAATACATCTTTATTGAAAGGTGTCATAGAAAAACACATTATATATACAAAACTCATCACAATTACTTTTTTAGAATATTTTTAAAAAGCTAACTCACATCTTTGAAGATTACAGAATAATCTTAGTTTCATAGACTATGAAACATCTATCGGCTTGTATATTGTTTTTCAGCATTCAATAACTTACTTTTACATCACAAGAAAATTTTTAAATATTTGTGGGGAGGAAAGGAGTAGGTGACTGAAAGCAAAATGTTGCTTTTAAAAACACATTCTAACCTTAGTTAAACAGCAAAAGCCCAGTAGGGACCAACAGAACAAAACAGACTTAAAAAAATTCTTAGAGGATAGGGACTGAAATTATGGATTCTTTCACATTGGAAACACCCAGATGAAAAACTGCTTTCTATAAACATAACTCTAAACCTTTTCTACAACTCATACTTTTAGGTGCATAGAATGTAAGTGACTTTCCCAGTGTCCCACAGTTAGGATATATCAAAGACAAGACACATCTTCCTGGCTTCAAGGCCAAGTCTCTTCCCCCTGTAGAACCCATTCATTGCCTAATTCTGTATTATTTCTCCACTACTACTTGAAAAATAAATAACTCAACAAGTGGATAAATTAGTAAGCCAATAAATTAATCAGCCCTAAATAGAATATGGATAGATGTGCCTCTTTCTAATATTTGTATAAAACAAATAAACTTTTAGGATCCATAAGCCAATATATATTCATTATTCCTTTGTGCTCTATGAGAGTTAGATGCTTCAGATTTAATTTTCCTCATTTGGTGAAGAAACTGCAATTCAGAGAATTAAAATGTTGGATTCAGGATTGGAATTCAGGCCTTCTTGACCCTAAGCCTGACTCTCTATATACTATAAACATGCACTGCTTAATAAACAAAAGGATTAAAGTGAATTACAAAAGAATAAATAGTTCTTTGCTTTTGAAGCCCATCATCGAAACCATAGACTTCAAATACAGAATTCTTCAAGACAGACTATATTACTTGTAATAATCATCACAAACAGGATAGAGTGGGAAAGATGGGAGAAAGGCATTACTGCCTAGTTTTTCTAATAATGCTCTTCTAAATTACAGTTTCTTTTGAATGTTGAAGACTTACTCTGCCCCAGAGAGTAGGACTAAAAACTAAATTGGTAGTTGCAATAAACAAAATTTAGCTTACACTTAAAGAAAAATTTACTAATGATTAAGGCTGTACAAAGGTTGCCTTGGGAGGCAGGGAATTTTCCTTCACCTAAGATCTTTAAAATAACAACAGGCTATATAACTACTTGTTTAGTGTGGTAAAGAAGAGATTCTTTTTTTTTTTTTTTTTTTTTTAATAGGTTAGACTTTGGTAGTTGGTATCTGAGGACATGTAGGATCTTGAAATTCAATAACTTTTATTCTGAAAAATCAAATTATATGGGACAAAGAGGAATAAGAAAGAAAGGAACAGGCATTTCTATAGGACCTACTATGAGCCTGGCATTGCACTGAGCAGACTTTATGCTAAGTAAGTGCTTTATTAAAAATATCCCATTTATGTGATCCTCAGCAGCTAGAAGATACAGTGGATAGTTTACCAGTTCAAATTTGGCCTCAGATATTTACTAGGCTATGCCATTTAATCCTATTTGTCTCAATTTCTTCATTTATCAAATGAGGTAGAGAAGGAAATGGCAAACTACTTCAGTATTTGCCAAGCAAATTCCAAATGGGGTCAAGAAGAGTGAGACACAACTGAAACTACTGAACAACAATACATTTGATCCTTATAATAATGCTTTAAGGTATGTGCTACTATTATCCCTATTTCACAGTTGAGGAAACTGAGGCAAAGAGGTTAAATGACTTAATTAGCCTGGACTTAATTACACATTTATTCAGTGTCTGAGGCCAATTTGAATTCAGGTCTTCCTGACTCCAGGCAAATACTGTAATCATGTATCATCTAATTGGCTAGGAATAACTATCTCTTTTTTTTTTATGAATTCTTACCTGGGCCAGATTAGATGGTAATTTAATTTTTTTTTCCTTTTTCAAATCTTGCAGGCCTTTGGAATGAGAGTAAGGGAAAAAATGCTACAATTCTCAACCTCTAAATATTAACACAGTTCCAAGAACTCCTGGTGGGAAACTAAATATAGTCAATAAATAATACACATGCCATTTTAAATTAAATTGTCTTCATTTAATGTATTCAACATATTGAATGTTATGTCTTCACCTTATATATTATAGGATATGAAATTTCATTGTCTTTATGAATAGAAAATTACATGTATTCTAATTGCTTATGTAATATATGATAAAAATCTTAGACATCATTGTCATTTTCTCCATTTTTCAGTTTGTCTTATGGGATTTTAAAAAATAAATGATTGGGTTTATTAGAGAGAAATATAAATATGTAACCTATCAGTGAATAGAAATGCATTCAGCAAGCTTCCCTCTATTTTTCATTTCTCCAGAGATCACCTTTTATAATGAGGTACAAATATCTCTGTTGGATGAGCTGAGGTAATCTCTTTGCAGATATCTGCTCATTGGGTGGGGACCAACAGAGGGATTGATATAATTAAAGGTTTCTTTGCAGGTAATTTGCAGGTATAATTTTCAGGTTCTCTTTCAGCTGCAATAGAAGAAACAGAGAATGTGTTCACTTTGGAGCAATATGTTAGCCCATCCAGCCCAACATCCTGTCTCCCACAGTGGACTATGTTGGAAGCATCAAAGGGAGGCAGACATTCCTCATACCACGCTTAATTGTGCAATCCTATACAGAAAAAAAGTTTTTCCTGACCCATGCTGGTAATCAGCTCATGCCCTAAAGCATAGGCAAAGGTTCATTAATTATACAGTAAAAATGGGTTTTATAAGGTGCACCTCAGTATGGAAAAAAATAATGCAGCCCTCCTGCAATTTCTTGGTTCCTATACTCCCTCCTTAAAGGTAGGATACCAAGAAAAAGATTATAAAAAGTAAAGATATTTAATTACAAATCTTCCTGGAAGTCTCTGCAGAGAAAAAAATATCAAATTAGGAATTTAACAGGAAGGGAAGGAACTCTCGCCCTACCCTCAAGTCTACTGAAGGTATATTTTATTATCTTTTCCTCTTTTTAAACACCAAATAAATAGTTAGGTATAATATCTCTTAAAAGTCCAAGATAATAAAAAGAGAGAGAGATACCCATGGGATTTGTTGTATGCTAAATCCTAATGATAGCCAGTGGAGATTTACCTCCTCCTCTCCAAAGAAAAGAGAAAAGCCTTAGCTCTATCAATTATGATTGAGAAATAATTGGAATGCAAGAGAAAAGATTGATCTCTTGCTGGAATAAGACTCAGAATCTGCATTTTCAGGGTAGCTAGGTGGCAAAATGGTCCAGTGAGTATTAGCTTTGCAGTCAGTAAGACTCTTTCTGAATTCAGTTTTGGCTTCAGATACTTCCTAGCTGTGTAATCCTGAACAAATTACTTGATCATTTACCTCAGTTTCTTTACCAGTAAAATGACTTGATGAAGGAAATGGCAAACCACTTGTCCCAAAAAACCCAAATGAGGTCATGAAATGTTGGGCACCACTGAAAACAAGCAAACACAGTCTACACTTTGAAGTTCTAGAATTCCTGTCATCCTAATGTAGGTTCTTTCTTTATTTTTCAGCCAACACCTGAACTCATATTGCTGCGATAGCAAGCCTAAGAAAAAAGTTCTTATTTGCCCAGTCATGAACATGGAAATGATGGGATTGGTACAGCCATCTTAGGTTGTCTGGAAAGACAGGGCCATTCAAGAGATGAAAAGATTGGAAGACAGTAAACACATTAGGAAAGGATAGATCTACTTGAGCAACTTCAGCATAGAGATGTATTTAAGTGCATCAGAGGTTATGAAATACTTAGGGGGAGAAGAGAAGAAAGCTCAGGACAGAACCCTAAGGGGCATAGAGGATGTGTGTGACTTTAGTAATGATCCAGAAAGGAAGACTGAGAAAGAATAATCCGAGAAGTAGGAAAAGAGTCAGGAGACAGTAGTCTCCCCTAAATGCAAAAAGATGAGAATATTAAGGAGAAGTTGATCAACAGTGTCAAAAACTGTGCGGAGAGGTAAAAGAGAAGGAGATTTGAGAATAGATTGTTTAAGAAATCTGATAAATTAGTGAGAAATAGAGAGGTGTGTGTGTGTGTGTGTGTGTGTGTGTGTGTGTGTGTGAGACAGAGACAGTGACAGAGACAGAGAGAGAAAGAGAGAAAGAAGCAGAGAGATAGAAAGATACACAGAGAGACACACAGAAAGAGAGATACAGAGTTAGAGAAACAGAGTGTCAATAATTATAACTATATATATGACTGTAATGGAATATTGTAGTATAAAAAATTAAAAGCAGGATGATTTGCAAAAAATCTGGAAATACATGAATTGATTCAAAGTAAAGCGAACAGAACCAGGAGAACATCATATACAGTAACAATATTGTACAATGAAGAATTATAATTGATAGCTCTTCTCAACAGTAGAGTGATTCAAGACAACCCCAAAGGACTTTCTAATAATAATCTAATAATAGAGAAAAGATAATAGATAATATCTAATAATAAAGAAAGAGTTGATATTCTTTGAATAGTGATTGAAGCATGCTATTTTTTCACTTTGTTTCTTTTCTTCTTTTTTGTTTATTCAAGTCATATATATAAGGACTAAAATGGCAATGTTTTACACAATTGCACATGGATAACCTATGTCTTACTGCTTATCATCTCAAGAAGTGAGAAGTGGAGGAAAAAAAGGAAGAACAGAATTTGGAGCTGAAAACTAAAAAAAAAAAAAGATGTTTAACATTGTTTTAAGACGTAATCGGGGGAAAATAGAATATATTTAAAATAATTGTAACCATCAGAATAGAAATATATGTAACCAGCAGATTTAAGATTTAAAAAGTATTATATATTATTTCATTTGGACCTCACAACAACACTGGGGGAAAAAAGGAATTATTATCATTATTGTTGTTGTAATGAAGAGGCAACCTGGCGTAGAAAACAGCAAGAATGTAGACCCTTGAATTCAAGACCTTGCTTCAAATGATGTTTCTAGTTGTATGATCTAATTCACTTAATCTGGGGTAATTGATATCTCTTAGTTTTCATATCAGTAAAGTGAACAGTTTGAACCAAATGGACTTTAAGATCCCTTCTGGCTGTGATCTGGCTATGATCCTATAATTCTGCCTTGAGATTACTTTCCCAATTGTCATAAGGAGACCAGGTCCCCAGAGTCAACTAGTATTTGTATGTTTAGGGTTTAGGGGCTGCCCTGAGTTGTTGAGGGTAGTTGTCTAATACTATAGCTGATGAATAAGAATGAAGGCAAAATATATTTATCATGGAGGCATAGTAGAAGCAATTGGTACAACCCCCCCCAAAAAAAAAAATCCTTAACCTTCCCTTTCCCAATTGTGAGGCATTCTCCCACTTTGTATATAGAGATCTAGGATAAAGTGAGCTTAAGCCCAAAGGATGACTAAAGCTCTTGGAATTCCTTTTGCTGGAATCTTCAAGGTCTCAGGTAGAATGCAGATTTTTTGCTGAGCTTCCTATAGATCTTGAATCTGTCTCTATCTTTTTTTCAGTTTCTAAGCTAGCCTTGACCCTCAGTGTATCACTGCCATCAACATTAACCAAAGTTCTCAAGAAATTCCTCTGCCCAAAGAATGTGTGTGGGGAGGGGGAAGGGGAGGTAGCATGGAGAATGATAAGAGTCTCATCACACAACCCCCCTTTCCTGGTACATACATTAAATTTCCTTCTCAAGGATTTTGTCTTAACTATTCTCCTAAATTACTACTTGATGGAATGTCTTGTCTTCTAGTCTACTTCCTCTTTTACTACAAAGCTGTGACCAAGAACCTTAATTAATCCAAACAGATTTCCTGATGACAAAAGTCTATTTCATCCAATGATTTTCAAGGAATTTTTACATTTGGTTTAAAGTCTTTGCTTAGTTGATTGAAACTTGTTTTCATCTGGCTAAGATATCATAGAGTATTTTTTTACTTTAAGTGGAGTGGAATAAATGGCCAATTCATTTAATGATCCCCACCCTTACAATCCTATAGTTATTCCAATTTATAGATAAAGAATCTGAGATTTAAATACATTGAATCAATTGCCTAGTATTGCACAACTGGTAAGGGTCAATAGCAGGATTCAAACCTGTCTCCAAAACCCATACTCTAGTTACTAAATGTTAATCTCCTTTTTTTTTTTTTTTTTAAAGTAATGTGCCCACTTTAAGTAAGACTTTCTTTTGATGTCTAATATAACCAAGAAATATAAGCCAATAGAAGGATGAGAGGGCAGCTAGTAGCACAGTGGATAGAGTGTCAGACCTAGACTATGAAACACTCATCCTCCTGAATTCAAATCTGTACTCAGAAACTTACTAGCTGGATGATTCTGGACAAGTCACTTTACCTCGTTTTCCTCTATTTCCTCATTTGTTAAATGAGCAGGAGAAGGAAATGGAAAACCATTCCAGAGTCTCTGCTGAGAAAGTCCCAAATAGGTTAGACACAACTATATAGCAATAGAAGGATGAGGTGGCATTGTGTGTTTGACCTTTTAGGACATTTCAAGACATGTTCAATTTTGTATTATTTCCCAAATTGTATCCCAAAGTCAACTTAATTCCATTTCTTCAAAGGGGTGGGTTTTCTAGGGCTAATGGCCTTTTTCTTCTAACACACAATTAGGATGGTTTAAAACCTGGGGTTACCATATGGTACAGCTCAAGAGGTCCTGGATACCATCAGCCTACAGTTTGCATCTCTCTCTCTCTCTTCCCTCAGGCACCTTTTCCCCATCACTATCACCTCAAAAGGTATGAGTTACTCAGGCATTGATGGCATTGTTCTCTTATGCTAAACACTTTTTACAAAGTTTATGGAGAAAAAAAAAATAGTAAACTTACAATTATCTTCTAAAAAAAAAGTCTTAATCTAGACCCAATTTAAATGTCCATACTGTAGCCTATAATTTACATTGATAGGAAGTGAATGATTAGAAGCTCTAATGATTTCCTGGTGTTCAATAGAGAACATGAAAATGGGAGAACTAAGAAGGAATGTTGATAGAGATTAGTGGTCCAAATTGTTCAGTTTCCTGGAATAAGAGTTTACCTTCTGTATTGAAAGATGGGATTCACATGATAAATGATACGAGAAGGAGTTCTTAAAGGCTTTGGGAAAAAAAAAAAGAAATGAAAAGGCACAGCATATCTTTTGCACTGACCATATTCTTCACAACAAGTGTGAAGCAAGAATAGCTACCCTGATTTTTAGTCTTGCCTTCAGGTCATAAGAACACAACCTCTTAGCTTCTTTAGTCCATCTGGAATCCTAGCAAATTATCTCTGGCAGCATTGAATTCCCAAAAGAAACTTAATTTCTATCAGTGTTGTATAGTGGAAAGACTGGCCTGTGAGTCAGGATATATGGGTTCTAGTACTGATCCTGCCATAATTAGTTTAAAGGATCATAGATTTAGAGTTGAAAGATACCTGACCCAAACCCCTCATTTTATAGATGAGACATTGAACACCCCCCCAAAAAATTAGTTCCTGGCCCATGAACAAAGGGTTAGAATGTAGGTCCTCTGTTTCCAAATCTTATACTTTGTGTTACGTTAGGTAAGTTGCTTTAATTTTGTGGGTGGGACTCTTAGCTTTGATTTCTAGAGATTCAAACAGATGTTTTCCATTTTAGTATTCCTGTCTGTGATCTGATTGTCAGGGGTTAGTCTGGTTAGAGAGCATTGGGAAAAGGAGAGGGCTAATACTAGGAAAAGTTAGAAATAGGCATTTTGTTTTGCTTAGCCTCTGCCCAACCCTGAGTTTTTAGAACTAACTTGGTCCATTATATTTTCCCTCATACTAATATCTTTATGATATTCCCTTTGGTCCCTAGTTTTTATAGTTTAGCAGAGGAAGATATTTAAATTTTATTATTAAGTTTCCAGTTGTTTAACCATTACCTTGACATAGATGATTGACAGATCTGCCTCACAAACTACCTCTTAGGTAATTGAAATTCAACATATCAGAGCAGAATTCATTCTTTCCCCCCAAAACCTTTCAATCATCTACATTTGCCTATTACCAGTGACCCTGTCTCCCCACTTCATAGTAATTGTCCACATCTCATTCAAACTCATTCTGCATATCCAATATATTGCCAATTCTCTAATAAAGTGCCTTATATGGAGTCTTGTTGCAATGGATTGGTCTATAAAATGTTTGTACAAGGCAATCGCTGAGGTCCTTTCTAGTCCTAAAATTTATAGAATTTCAGATTCAGAAAGATCCTTAAAAAGCATGTTGTAATGGAAAGACCATTGATTCTGGAAATCTTGGACCTAGGTTCATATCAACTACAAGGGAGGGGTGGATTAAATGCCTTTTGATGTTCTTTCTCCATTCAGATGATCTTATGATGATCTAGTAAGTCCATATCAGAAAGTTCTTTTCAAGGGACCATACAACCTAATAGTCTTTGCTTGAAGACTAGCCACTGGGAAATTCACTGCTATACATTCTAGTTTTGCCCCTTGTTTTTAAATTCTATATACTAGTCTAGTATCCCTCTTCACAGGGGTAGTGCATAGGGAACTGGATTTTTTTTTTTTTTACCCTATCAGAAGGTCAAATTCTAGTATAGGAGGTAGTAAAATAAAGAAGCACTCATAGCTCTTAGAATTTCAATTTAGATCTTTCTGTTCAATTTTCAGCCTTATTCTGGATCAATATATGCTCTACAGAGTCTCTCTGTCATCTAACACCTAACACAGTACATGGCACATGGTAGGTTTCTAATAAATATTTATTGATTAATTGTCTTCCTGCCTCAGGCTCCAGTACTGCTTTTAGGAAACTTAAAATTACTGGAAAAAGTAAACAGTTTATTGACCTCCTAAAGTTTTCTTATAAAGTATAGAAGGGAAGGCTGTGTAAATCATGGTCCCGGTCCCTACTCAAAACAGCACAATTTGCACAAAGGTGCTCAGATTCTTGGAGGCCTTGTGCCAGTTCTTTTAGTATTTAGGAGCAGTTTTGAATAGGAGAGCAATTGCACAGTGCATCTCCTGATCATTACAGCTGCAATATGGCAGTTGTCATTAGTGCTTCTGGGAAATCTTGCTCTGATTTCCCATAGCAGAAGAGAAAGCAGACTTTCTAGCACTTTTATGAGCAGATTTTAAGCAATATGCACGTTTTAACCATATCTTCCAAAGTTTAGTAGCCTTTGTCAACAAAATGCCTATATGTTCATATTCTACACCTTTGTGCATTAATAACATTAATTTCATTCTACCTTTATAATCAGCATTCCACCCCCAGACATTTATTTCAAGATGTCTGAGGGCCCACACAAGGAGGAAGGTAATAACACTTCTTCTAAAGAGTGACTGTTCCACTGAGAAGGTAGGGATTAGGAAAAGTAACAATTATACCTGAAATGTTAATAACTGGATATCTTTTCTGAACTCTTACAAGTATTTACATTTAAAAAGATAAAATTACAGCAAAAAAATGAGAGAGAATAAGAGCAGTTTCAGGGAAAACGGACAATTTTCTTTTTTTGTTGTTACTGCCTGGTTCCCTGGGTAATTCTGCCACGTGAGACTGGATAACTAAAGAGTACCATTATTATGCAAAAGGCTCTGTCACAAAAGGGCATTACATATCTCCTACAAAAGGGGATTTCTTTAAAAAACACAACGGGTGCATTCAGTGTTTGGGGTTTGTAGTGGAAATCTATGGTAGTGCTTGCCAATACCATTCTGCAGCTGGGTATTATGCTTTGCGTTCCTGGGTTGGGGGGGGGGGGGAATCATAAACTTGAGTGGTTTCATATTAAGTTCTTGAATTAGAGTTTGCTGATGTTGGAATATAACTTTTAATGAATTTTGGCATTTCCTCTCTCTTCAAAGGTCAAACAATAAAAATAAACCTCCGGGTTTTCAGTTAGAAGGAGCAGATGCCAAATGTATGTTTATTTTTGTAAAAATTAGTTGGAGATGGTTTTGGCAAAGGTTAGAATGCCATGATCAATGTTTCAAAAACAAATGGTGGAATGAACACTACGGAGTTTGTCTCTTTTAACAAAGAATTAAGGCATATCTTGGAAAATTAACAATCTGTACTTCTACTAGAGAATACACACAGGAAAGAAATCAGAATAGTGAGGAGTCTTACATTCATTATACTTAATGAAGGAGATGGAGCTATTTGTGCTGCAGAAGTGAAGATTCAGGGAGCACAATACAACTTTTCAAGTATTTAAAAGGACATTTCATGGAGAAGAAGGAAAAAGAATTATTCTCTTTGGCCCCAGGGGGTACAACTAGGAACAAAGCAAAAAAAGTCACAAAGATAGCATGTGAGACTTGATAACAAGAAAATATCTTAACCATGATAGCTGTCTGAAAGTAAAATAGCTTCCTTGAGAGGTAAGGGGTTCCTTCTCCTTGAAGTTTTTCAAGGAGAAGCCAGACCAAGTACTTGTGGGGATTCCTTTCCTATATGGTGTAGAGCAGGTAACTACTAAAGTTCCTTTCAACTCTCAAAAATTTTGTGATTCTATGAAATTGTCCTTTACAGTTTTCTCTCTGCTTATACCTAGGCTTATTTTTTAATATGGTAAATAAAAAACACACACACACATACACACATATATATATTCATATATATGTATATATATATATATATATATATATATACATATATATATATATATATATATATATATATACATATATATTACCATAATATGGTGAATATAAAGCCCATAATATACATATGTGCTGTATTTCAATTTTAGATTATGTATGCTATTTTTGCTATATTTCAGTTTAAATTAAATAGTTCATTTTTTTTTTTTTTTTGAAAGAGACACTGTTAGGTATTTTTCCAAGATGGCATAACTCCTTCCACTTCAGAAGAATTGTACTATCCCTCCTTAAATTACATTTTACATTCCCATTCTCTATCAAGCAGAAAGAAAGTTGGAAAAATTAGAACAAATATGGTTAAGAACAAACTGAAGCTTAGGACATCCCTTCCACTTTCCCATGAAGGAAATGTGACCTTATCAAGAATGATTGTCTTTTAAAGTTAGAAGAGAACTTAATGCTTATGTAACCAAATGTCCCATCCATTGTTGAGAGACCTTTATAACCCTTAAGACAAAATGATTATATTTTAATTGTCCACATCCAATGAATGGGATGTTGTAGATGGAGTGTATCTTAATTTCCTCAAGGCATTGACAAAGTGCACTAGTGTAGAAAATATGGAGAAAGAGGGGCTTAAAAATCATGTGAATAGTATAGTACACAGTACAAATGGGATGGATTGGTAACTGGTTACCACATGGAATAACTTAATGGATCTATCTTCACTTAGGCTCCTACTGAAAGATTATAGGGTTTATAATAATAATAATACCTGAAAGTTGTATAGTATTTTTTGTTGTTGTTTCTGTTGATCAAGTCTTTGGAATAATTTGCCATTTTCTCCTCCAGCTCATTTTGCATATAAGGAAATAAGACAAAAACAGGTCACACAGCTCCTGTTTGCAGCCACATTTAAACTTAGATCTTTCTGACTCCAGACCCAGCTGCTTTATCCACTCAGCCTCTTAGCTGCTTCCAAGAATTTATACACAAGTTTTCCTGTGAATCACATAATAATTTTGGGAGACAGGCACTCTAGTCTATGTAGATTTCATAAATGAAGAAACAGAGGCCCACAGTAGTTAAATGACTTATTCTTAGACACACTGCTATTAAGTATAAGTAGTAGGGTTTCTATTTATGTCTCTATGACTCCAATTTCAGCAGTTCATTCACACTGCCATATCACCTTTAGGTCGCTTACTAGAAAAAGACATGCTTATTAAAAGTGTAGGTGACACAGATCTAAGAAAAAGCACTGCTTTGTTAAGCGACAGAGTAAAGGATTAAAAGAGTTCTTAATATTTGGAATTATGGGGTTCAACCAATACAATGAAATTTAATAACAGTAAATATAAAATCCTCTATTAGGGAATGAAAAGCAATAATATATGAACCCAATAAGAAATCTGGGAGTTTTAACTGACTATAAATTCAATATCATTCAATGTGATATAACTTGCTATCCCTCACCCCCCAAAAATGAAAACTTAAAATGAATTAATAAGGGAATATAGTGACCCAACCTAGGAAAGTGATGGTCCCTTTGTATTCTCTATCCTGGACTAGCTTTCATTTCTGCATTTGTGGATAAATCCTATTTACGGTCTTCACTACCAATCCCAAGTCTAGTCTTCTGGGGGAGTTGAGAGAACTTGGGTTTTGAAATTATTCCACTGTCTAAGGCAATTGTGTGATTTGCACTTGTTCATTCATTTTTAATGTGTTCTTGTGTCATTTTTATGTATATCTGTTCTCTCCTCTCAAGGACAGGGAGATTTTTCTCCTTTTGTATCACTTGACAGCACTGATTTTGGTGCTTTGCACATGGTGGGCATACTGTACCGTTTACCAAATGATTTGAAACAGATGATTGATAGGTCTGACATTGCTGGGAAGCCATTTGGGACTTTCATGTCACTCCTGGCGATTCCTAAATGTATAAGAACCCTTTATAGTCCACTTCTCAACTATTCTTCCTCCCTTCTCCCCCTTGTCTCCACCATATTTTCACTTCAGAATAGAATTTACAAACAAGCAAGTTGGCCAGTATCCCACAAAACAGCCTCATTGTTATTGCTTCTCCCCACACCTCCCTGAGTGATTTCTTTATTAAGAAACAAACAGCACAATCACTTATTTGTAGAATTGGCGTGGCTATTGAAAAATCTGAATTTTGGGGACTATTCCTGTCTCTGGCCTTTCATCTGCCTTTGGCCCAGGAACTTTTGGAGCTCTAAGACTAAGAGTTGAATGGTGTGAACTCAGTGGTGTTTTTATATGTAGAGAAACAAAGGACCAGCACAAAACAAATATTTCTGCAGAAATGAGAAGTTTATGGAAGCATTCTTTGACATCAACGTCTACAGAAGCCAGGCTTTTCAGACACCGAGCACACTGAGGCATTCTAATGTCAAATGCAAACAAGCCCTTGGTGCACCATAAAATTAGTAACAGAAAACAGAGTTTTGGAAAGCTGTTCAGTGTCCATGCTGAACTTTAAGGCTTTTATATACATTTGAAGTAGGAAAGATACCACAGAACCTGGGGCCAAGCCCAAAATATTTTTTGTATGTTAAAAAAAAATCCTCTGTGGTATATAGATGACCTCTTATATATAAATACTAAGATTAAGTATATTTTCCTATGAGCTCCAAACTGACCTTTGTCTTCACTTTGCAATGCAGAGTTTCCCAGGTGTTAGAATCCTCAGGATGAATTTCAGGAAGAGAAAAAAAAAAAAACAAAACAATGTTAAATGACAGTTTCTATTTTCAAATCTCTCCTTTAAAGAATGTGATACAGAATTATCTGGAAGTTAGCAATTTGGGTACCTGATGAGAAGGGCATTGTCAGATGCACACTTGCCAATCACGATAATTCTACATTAGTCATTATTTACTTTCCAGAATGATTTATGATCCAACAGTTACTTCACTTCTCCAAGAGAGAAACACAGGTAAAACTTTTATGAGGTCAATACAACAAGGTTAGTTTTTATAGTTATGTCACAAATTGCCTTGATCCATTTGACCTAAAAGTCTCAAAAGGTATATAGATTAGGTCCTCATAAACCCACACAATGGCCAGCACTTACTTTCATACTCTGCTTTCATAATTTAACATTAAATTACACAGTGCTTTTTATCTTGGATTATTTCACATATGTAAATTTCTTCATACATCCTTAAGGTCTCCCTCAGACCTCATAGAGGAATGTAAAGTTTCTCAAAGTCAAGAATTGCACTTTATGTCTTTTTGTATCATCCCAGTAAGCTGTAAACTCCTCTGGATTCCCATGACTTACACTAGTGACTTGCACTTAGCAGGCATTTAATAGATGCTTAATGGATCAGATTATATCTTTTACAATACCTGGATAAGTTCTTACAACAAAACAATAGCTAGCTATCAGTTGGATTATCTACCTTGAGGTAGACAATTCTTTTTCTAACATTTCCTTTTTGACTACCAGCCCCTTCTGAATTCTTACCATGCAATTCAAACCATTAGATCAATTATAGGATATTATAGCTAAAAAAAAATCACAAACAAGCAACCCTCAAGAACCCACTCCCCAAATAACAACAAAACCTCTCCTACAATGATACTCTGTACTTCTACCATTTTATAAGTGTGGGACCTGAGGTGGAGAGAAATGATGACTTACTTAAGAGTCATATAACTAGGAGATCACATGGCTAACTCTGCATTTGGCAAAAAGCTTTATATGTAGAAGACAATTGCTAAACAAAATGGAACTAAACCCAAATAAATCCATTGATTTTTGTTTCTTGCAATTATCAATCTTCTATCATTCTTCCTAACAATATTACTCCCAATTCTGTAACCATGAATAGATGACTTTTTTTGACCTTTGGTCCTGTTCTCCCTTATCCTTTTCGATTTGAAATGCTGATTCATTTGTTCAGTATTATTGGGAATACCACATTGAGGATAGAAACACTGACTAATTTAGCCTTCACGACATTCCCTCAAAAATAAGTTAGTGGAAACTATTTCATGCTGACATATGACTCACTAAATTACAACATGAATTTGTGGGGAAAAACAGGAATATGTTTAATCCTGGAGTTAGTACTGTATCATGTGTCCTCATAACCTTCAGAATCCATTGACTCTTTTCTTGCTCCAATTTCTTTTTTTTTTTTTTCAAAACTAACAGTCTAGTTTTTTTTTTAACCTTTTTCAACCCTTTAAATAGTAGGGAATAGATTTTGTGGCTTTATATTCACACTATTTAGAATCCTTGGTAAACCATCTGTTACTTATATGGTTTCTTTGACCCTTAGCCCACCTAACACTCTCACTGGAATTTCCCCATACTCATTATTACAATTGTTCTAGAAATATATGGCCCTGTTACTGTAGCAATTAACTACAATGGGACTAAAATTGTTAAGTCAGGCTTCCCAGTCACAACTGGAGGAGGGGCAGAAGTAACACTCTCACTTTGTAACTTAGGAGGTTGAGAAACAAAAGGGTTTAAAAGGCTTACTCTTGGTCCCCCAAACCAATAAATAATTATGTGAACTAATGTAAAGGAGTATTGGCATGAATAGCATAAAAGAGTAGGTAATTTTCTTTTTCTTCTTACAAACACAGTATTTCCAAATCAAATTGTTAGAATTATATGGTAGCCAATGAATCATGGCGCTTTATTTATGGTTTACCTTTAAAGTCTCTTCTCAATTGACCTCTTTTCAATTCCTTAATTTGCAAGCAAATGCAATCTTTTTAATTGACAAAAGAAAAATATAATTAAGCCTGAAAATTGTATTTGAAAGGCTACTATTCTTGTGGCCTAACCTAAGTGTGAGAAATATCAGGGAAAGAACATCAGGGAGTGTGTCTTCTGGAGAAAGGAGAGGTAACTATGGCAGAGATGAGAACTCATCATCAGCATCTGGTATTCATTCTATGCAGAGAATGATCTCCTGGAGACCTAGAATAAATGGAACATATAATAAACTTGTTAATTCAAGTGAAGTTGGACAAAAACAGAGGAGTGTGTGTGTGTGTGTGTGTGTGTGTGTGTGTGTGTGTGTGTGTATGTGTATGAGAGAGAGAGAAAAAGAGAGAGAGAGAGACAAAGAGAGAGAGAGAAAGAGAGAGAAAGAGGAGAGAGACAAAGATAGGGAAAGACAGATAGGGAGAGACAGAGACAGAGAGAGACAAAGAAAAAGAGACATTGAGAGACATACACACAGAGACAGAGGAACACAAAAACAGAAAGACAGAGAAAGACAAAGAAAAAGAGACATTGAGAGACATACACACAGAGACAGAGGAACACAAAAACAGAAAGACAGAGATAGACAAAGATAGAAACAGAGACAGAGAAAGATAGAAACAGAGACAAAGCAATGAAGACACCAACACAGAGACAGAGAGAGATAGAGACAGGATGGCAGAGACAGAGACAGAAAGAAAAGAAGGGATACAAAACGAGATAATTTTTAGACTGAACAATGCAGCAACTTGCTTTACTGACAATGTATATTTGTTACAAGGGTTTTGTTTTTTCAATATTTTTCCCTGAGAGTATGCTGGTAGAAGGAAGAGGAAACAATTTTTATTAGTTGAAAAAAATTAAATTAAAATTTTTACATACCAGCACTGGAGTATATTATCTCTAAAGTCCCATTCCAGCTCTTAATAATTCTACAATTCTATATTTACTAGTGTAGTGTCAGCTATTCTAACTTCAGCTAGAAGTCTGTGGCCATATAGTAGTATGCTTTTTGTAAATTTAATCTTATTCTTTTTTATCATGACACTTTTGATAAATTTTAATCAAACCACATGTAGGTCTTGAAATATTATGCCCCTAACAATAACATTATGTCTTTCTTTTTGTTACCTTACTATTTCCCCTCCAGGAAAAAAAAAATTAGGTCAGAAAATAAGAATAGGGTCATGGAGATATCAAATTAATAATCCTGTGATATGCTAATAATTTTAAGTTTTAGGTGAAGCTAAGTGGCTATTGTCAACTGCTTCATCTCCAAGAAACAAAAAAAAGGGACAAAAATGGCAAATTTCTAAAAGTTCCATATTTTGAGAAATGGTTTAATTCCCATCCCAACTCCTGAATGTTAGGAAAAAATAAACAATTCAACTAAAACTACATGATGATTTTGCAACAGTTTCTGTTAAAAGTTATTACCTGTGGGGAAAAATTCCCATAAAAGCTGGGGTATTCTTTTCCTAAATAATGGAAATTGTTTTTAGTTATAATAGTCATGATTTTTGCTATCTCAAAAGTTTTTATTTCTGTAGTAGGAAACATTCAAATGTAGAAATTATAGCAAATAACAAAAGATACCTCTTCTAAAATACTCATTCCAACTTCCTCTGAGATCACAAAGCTCTAAATGTTAGTTCTCTCCAAGAACCCTTCAGGGGTCCCAACAGTTTGTAGCATCAAATCATTGTATCAACTCCATCAGCACCACCAACTTTTAGACTGGATCAGCATTTCCATGGACACCCTTATTTGCAGAGATTTATAACTTTGCTATAAAAATCCACTCTAGGCTGAAACTTGGCAAACAAAAACCCCAATCTGGGAGCAATTCTATTTTTCTTTAATTTGGAGCTAAGCATCTGAATGGATAGGATTTCTAGAAACATTAGAAGTCAGAGATTTCAAAGACTTCTTGTGTTTCCTTATAATAATAGTCTTTTATTCTTTTAATTATAGAAAAAGAATGATGCTATCAAAGTAGAATCCTCTCACCTAAAAAAGTTCATAGGTTGACTCATTCTTCTAGTGACCAGTGACTATGAAAGCACACTCCATACTACCATGCTTGCAGTAATAATTACTAACATTTAATTATCATTCATAATTAAAGTCCTTTACTGTAAACCTGGCCATCACACAAACCTTTCAAAGTCATATTTAATAATCTATGGGGCAAATATGGAAGGATAGTCTGAAATTAACAAGCATTAAAATATCACTTACTTTAGAATAAATAGGAAGAGGGTAAAGGTTGGGTTGAATTATCATAAAGTCTAAAAAATACCAAATATTTGTAAAGAAATGAACTGTGTTAAGAAGGAATTAAAATCCAGAGTAGGTAAGATGTTACAAATACTGGGGTGCTTTAATTGAATTCAACTCTTCTAGTTGACACTAAACATATTCCACAGTACTAAAGAACATAGTTGACATGACTCTAAAATTATCAACTGTAATCTTTAAAATATCATGGATATTAACAAAAGTAGGGTAACTCTCTTGATGCTCACATATGTGTGTAAACACACACACATGTACATGCATACATAAACAGTCAAGACTGTAGAAACTATTGACATCTGAGTTTGACATTGATGGTTCAAGACATTTTAGCACAGATTATTAAACATTCTAAACTCATAAAAATAGAGATCATTAGAAACTAATTGCTATCAAAGGACTGAAGGGAAGGAGAATCCTTAATGGGATAACCTTGGCCTTCTCCTATTTTATTCCATCATCAACTTGGATGAAGATGTAAGTATGTTTATTTTGACACAAATCTTGGAGGGAAAGCAAATACATTTAAAAGACAAGAAAACTTGTTAAGCTAGTGGGCTGAAAAGAATTTAATGAATTATAACAGTGATAATTATATTGTATTTGATTCAAAAATAAATTGTAAAGAATGCAAAAGATCTGGCTTGATTTTCAAATTCAAAATGCTGTATTTGATGGTAATCCAACAATATGATGTGATCAATTCATTCTTGGGTTAACTTAATATAGGGGCCCAATAGAGAAATATTGTTGTCCCCCATACTCTACACTTAAAGTACTACTTTCAATTCCAAATAACACATTTTAAGAGGCATACTGACAAATTCCTTCAATTCCACATTATTTCTTTTTTTTTAATCTTGCATAACCTAGCTGTACCCTACCTCTCCATCCTTTTTGCCTTTTATATATTACCATAATCTTAACTGTCAAACATTATATCCACATTATTTTACATGAGCTCTGCATTCATTTCTCTGAAAGATGAGATGTTCTCTTCTATCAGCCCATTCAAAAGAGAGAGAGAGAGACAGAGAGAGACAGAGAGAGATTGAGAGAGAGAGAGAGAGAGAGAGAGAGAGAGAGAGAGAGAGAGAGAGAATGTAAAGAGAGAAGAGGGGGAGAAACAGAACTTATGTCCAGTTAAATTTTATTTCCAGTTGCCCTTGCTCTTATATCTAAGATTTTAAGGATTGGAGGCATTTGGCAGACCTTATTAGCCTTGAATTTACAGTATTTGAGCAGCTTCAAAATGGTATGTTATCATGTTCAGACAGAACTGCATTTTTGTCATTATTAAATTTCATTTTGTATAGGCTACTTTGCCTATCTTCACTTCCCAAGAACAAGGAGTCTCTCCCAGGATAAACTCATCACTTTTAAATTTGTCACTCACCTGGAGGGTTAGAGGGCAGACATGGGACTCTCATTCATTATGATTGAGTGCTCATTCAAGCCATGATTTGACAAAATCTCTTTCTTCTTTGATTGGAAGAACTGAACTTCTTTCTTGGAGGGGAGTACTAAACTCTTTCCATACCTTTTTTTTTTTTTAATAAAGAGCAGAAACTGGAATTCCTCAACTCATTTCACTTTGCATCTGCTTCTATGCCTGGTTTCAAATCCATTGAACAGAAATGGGGTGGCACCTGCTGTTCCTCTCCCTTCTTGCCTCCTTTCGTGCATTGTCTCCTTCATTAGATTGTAAGCTCTTTGAGGGCAGAAACTGTTATTCTTGAATTTAGCTCAATGCCTGGAAATAGTAGGAGTTTAATAAATGTTGATTAGATTAAATTTGGACTTCTTTTGGCAAATCATTCAGTAATTCTTATTACTATTGAAGTTCGACTAGATGATGCTAGTACCAGATGAAACAGATTAATCCCCCATGAACATGACATTAAAACCATTTCTGTGTGCAGACAGCTCTGCAATTAAGAGTGTTGATAAGCCTCAAGTATGCAAGAGCAGCAGCTAAAATGCAATTTACTCTTGCTAAAGAAAAAGTGATCGCTGAAGCACAAAATCTGTTCTTAGGAAAGAAAATGAAGGATCCAATTGAAAAACTGTGAATCACTAACTTGAGGAGCATTTCTATGATTCAGTTGTCATTAGTGTATTGAGTTTGTGTTCATCTATGATTGAGGCCATTTGGTTGATTGATAAATATGTTGTCTCAAAATCTTTAAAGAAAAGGGCATTAAATATCACAGAAATCCAAATATTGTAATATTTATAATGGCCTCATGAATAATTTATACATGTTGTGATTTAATACATCTTAGGTCCTCCTTGTCTCTGTACCTAGGATGGGGTTCAATAACCTGGAGTCCGTAAACACACTTTAATTTTTTAATGTATTTCAATGTAATTGGTTTCCTTTGTAATCCTATGTGTTTTATGAATTTAAAAATATTATTTTGAGAAGGGGACCCTATAATTCACTAGTCTGACAAAGACATTCATGGCTCAAGTCATGAATCTTAATCCAGAGGAAGATCCCAAATGGCCTGAAGACATTTCTCTGACATCATATGCAATTTTTTTTCTAAGAAGTCATATTACTGAATTGTCACCTCAATTGACTGACAGGACCTCTACTCCACCAAATCTTTAAATTGACCATCTGTTTTCCTTGAATTTAATTCAATTTCCTAAACATTTATTAAGAGCTTACCATGTGTGGTACTCTATTAGGAGCAGTTAAAGGTATAAACAATATTGTCTAAGAGTCTGGATTTGAAAGACATATTGAACACCAGAGGGTTTGGAAGCGAATGCTTATTATTACTTAGGAAGGTAGAATTATACTTAGGAGGATAGAATGCATGTAGCCTCTTGTTCATCTCAGCCCCTGAAGCACTGGGACTGGGCTTTATTGGCTAGTGCAAGGGATGGCATGTATTCAACTGACACAAGCCAATTGGCATGGCAGGAGGGTCCTTAGATTATATGTGGGGAATTTTAACTGTGTCACAAGCTTGCCAAATGAGAAAACTGAAGTGTATCAGGTGTGGCTCTGCCTTAGGTAAACATATATTGTTTTATATCCAGGGAAAAAAGTGCCAGCGCTAATTTCAGACCCATTATTTTTAAAATAAATATGAAGTAAATATAAAATATATACAGAGTGGTTTCCAGAGAGGAACAATGCTAAACACAAGGATAATCAGGAAAAGATTTGCTAGAAGGATCCAGTTAAGTTTTGCTTCAAAGTCAGGGCTTCTAGGAGGTGGAGGTAAGCAAGAAGCATTTTTTAGTCATGGAAAACTAGCTATATAAATGTGTTGAGGCAAGAAATGAATTAACATGTGTGGGGAGAAATTATCAGGCCACTTAACACCTTCTCCCTTCTCCCTGTCACCCATACATACACACATACTCTGTGATTCAGAGACACAGATCTGGTTGGTCCTCCCACAAAACACTCCATTTCCAGACTCTGAGCATTTATATAATGCTACAACATTCACAAAGAGCCTTAAAATCTCATTTAATCCTTACAATCACTCTAAAAAGCATCCCATTTTATCCATTAGGAAACCAAAGCTGAGTTTCAATGACTCATTCTGAGTCACACAACTAGTGTCTGAAGCTAGTTTTGAACTCAGTTCTTAACTGTCCCTAGACCTAGTGCTCTACCTGCTCTATCTACACCCACCTGAAAGCATAGTATCCAAACAATGAAGTTGGTGAGGAAGAGCAAGAAAATAATTCAGGATCTCCTGTGGAGAAAATAAATTGAAGAAAAGGAAATGGGTTCTTAACGTGATTGGGACATGATTATTGGCATTTAGCTGGATCAGAGAAGAAGGAACAGGTAAGAAAAATGCAAAGTAAGGTTCATAAACAATAGCCCAAGGGAAGCTTGGTGCAGTTCATTTTGGAGAGGGAAATTTTAAAAGTATATATTATTCTTAAGGTCTTATAAATAGTTTTCAGATCTCCTCTTCCTCTCTAAGCAAATTCAAATGCTTGATTTGCATATTACACAGTAGATTATTTGCATAGCCATTTTTTCACTCGAATGCATTACTCATAGTTGTTGTTTTTTTCCTTTTCTTTCCTACATGTATTTGGACCTGATATATTTAAATGACAAATACATTAAGAAGCAAATAAAGAATAAGGAAAGAGAGAGGGCTGATCATTAAGTTCAAAACTCAGATTTAGATTCTAGCTGTAATACCTATTGATTCCAAATAAATTATTTAACTTCTCAATGAATCAGGCAATTAATCATCTTGCACCATAAATTACATTGAAGAACCTGATCTGCATTAATAGAGGAATTTCCTTACCATAAATTCTTTATAGATAAAATCACAGATCACAGTTGATGAATTTACAGCTTTTAAAAAATCTATCACTAGCTGTGTGACCCTGGACAAGTCACTTAACCCCAATTGCCTCAGCAAAAAAATATAAAATAAAATAAAAAGATCTATCACTGAAGCATAGTGAAGGGAGGACTGATCTTTGAATCAAAATATCCAGGCTTATGTATTATCTCTAACACGCACAGACTATATGTTTCTAGTCAAATCAATTAACTTCTCAGTGATCCAGGCAACCATCTATCACCATAAGTTGTCAAGCAGGTACCCACTGACATTAATTTAGGGAGTGTCTTTACCAAGAATTTCATATCCAAGTCATGGGGTAGGGGAAGGGACAACTTTTCAATGCACAATTTAAATTAGACTTTATATAAAGGGGCTGTATTCTATAGATATATGGCATGACAGAAAGTTTCATCTAGCAACATAATGTAGATATGAACTTAAGTAGAGTAGTGGTTTCCAAAGTGTAGTCTAGGGCCTGACCCCTGAGGAGAATGGGGGAGTGAGAAGAGGAGTTATATATAACTGTTTCATAAATGGCCAAATATAGGTTTATATTTAGTACAACCAAATCTTCTCTGGGATAGCTAAACACAACTCTACTCTTTCCTCAATTTCTAATGGTCTTTAGTGGCTGTTTTTGTCTTTGGTTCTTTAGGATAATTATCTTCACAAAACCATGATAGGTGGGCAGACAAAATCCTCACATCCATCCCCAAACCTTGATCACTTTAATCAATCAATCAATCAAGATGTATTAAGCTCCTACTACACTGTAGTTAGTGTTTTATGGCATTTATCAGCCCATTAATAGGTAAGACTTGTGGCAAAAAATATATATATCATTTATTGTCTTTGGGGACCTAGTTCCAAATTGATTTCCAGAGTAGCGGGACTAGTTCACAATTCTAACAGTGAATTAATGTACTTGTTTTTCCCAGATCCTCTGAAGTATTTGTCATTTCCTTATTTTGCCTGAACTATAAATCTGATGAGTAAAAGATAAAATCACAGGGTTGGTTTGATATGCTTTTCTCTAAATTCTCTAATTTGTTAAACACAAGGCCACTAAGTTTATTTAGTTTGATATAGTGTACATTTAATCTGTAGTACTGGTCCACCTCTCTGCGATTTGACCTATACCAAGATATTTAGATTACTTTTGCTTTATAGAATAGTTTTATTTCTAAAACCTTAGATTCCCTTCCTTTTCATTTCTTTATATTTTTCTTGATTTTCTTGACCATTTATTCCTTTACTTCAGGACATAAACTTTTTGGCCATTTGGATATTTATATCATTCATGGACCACACAAAATTATCAACTTATAAAACTCAACGGGTAGGAGGTTGTTATATGTAACTTTCAGCTCATCAAGATTTCACCAGCATTCCCCACCTCTGCTTTAGTCAAACACAAATTATAACACCAAATAAGTAAATTAATTTAAAGAAAATTGTAATGATTAGTATTTTTGGTCTATCCATAAACAGTCACAATTTCTCCAATTATTAAGATCTGTCTTTAGTTCCTTAAATAGTATTTTATGGTTGTATTCAAACCTGTGTGAATACTGATAGGTTCACACTGAATTTTGTTGTAATATTCAGAAATGCTGATGATTTATGAGGTTTTATTTTCTAAGTTATTGTTTCAATTAATTTTAGTTTGTTCTCTGCAGTTCTCTAATCAAACTATCAATCACCTGCAAAAATAAAACTTCTTAGGCTTATTTCTTAAATTTCTTCTTCTTATCTTATTGCTATAGCTAGTATAATGAGCACTATGCCAATAGTATCAATGGTGTCAATAGTGTCTAATTTGTTTTGCATAGCACAACTATAGACATGGCTCTGGTGGAATGCTAAATGACAGTAATTTACCCCAACCTCTGTTAGCTAGCAAGAAGTCTCAGAAAATTCAAAGCAACCATACAGCTGGTCCAACCTTCCTTTCAGCCAGGGTTGATTCCCTTTTCTACTTTGGAAATGTTATGTCTCCTACACTATTCTGGGCTCTGAGTTTTCTTCTGATTTTCTTCGTAGATTGTAGATGGAGTGCTTGTATAGGGAACTGGGGTTTATTACTTCCTCCTATTCTATTCAACATGGTCTATCCAGTGATGTCTTAATAATTGTCAGATCTTATGATTTCTGTGCAATATTCATCTTTCTTAACCTTTCTGTAACATTCTATGCTTTTAATCCTTAATATTTACTCTATCCTTTTTGAATTCCTGAAAACTATATATATATATATATATGTATATATATATATATATATATATATATATATCTTTTATAAAAAGTATGAAATATTCACACTTAAAAAGCAAACACAAAACATTTTCCTTTGTTTAAAAATCTTTTAATTGAAAAATTGCCATGGGTTTTAGAACCATTTGTTAAAAAAAATTGGCACACATTCCAATAAGTTTGCAAGAACAATTGATATCAGGGAAGATGAAAACTTACTAGTCAAATATGAAAAAAAAAAACCTTTGTGTAATTGGATGATAGGATTTGAAAAATGAGTTCATGATTTAGTAAGTAAAACACAATGCATTTCTTCAATTTGGAGCTGTATATCTTTGTGAGATATCAATTTAAACCACGACAACCATTGAAACCATAGAATGAAAAAAAAAAACAAATGAACTTGGCCAGACTTTCAAGTTACTATATAACAAAATATTAGGCCAAGCTCTTCAAATGTAATTAAGCAGATTCAAGTACATTTTTACTGCTAATAAGATATTCTTTAAAAATCTTATATTTTCTCCTCCTTTTAAAATGTATATTCTTATGTAAGTTTTATTACACCACAATTATTTGTATAATAGTACAGGTAGATAATTTGAAATAAGTCAATATCCATTTATCAATGAGTGATCAACATTTTATTTCTACTGAAAAAAGAAGTTTGAGGACTGCCACACTTGAAGATAACTTGGAAAGAATGAAAAGAGCTAGGGATGAAAGGGAAATGGCACTTCCAAACCTCAGATGATATTATTAAACAATAATCATAAAAGTATCTCAAGTAGTTCAATGAACAGACTAGAAGAGGAAGAAAAAGAAACAATGGAAAGCAATAACCCAGGGTTCAATTATCCTAGAAAACATAAATTATTTAAGAAAGAACTTCCTTTTGATAAAAACACTGGGATAAGTACAACCATTTGGGTGGAAATTAGACTTAGACTAACACCTTAAACTATTTTCCACAATAAATTCTAAATGGATGCATGACCTTTAATATTAATGGTATATACTTTAAAAATCAGAGGAGAAACATCTTATATTATAGCAATGGGTAGAATTTTTTTAAGTAAATAAAGAACAGAGGCAATTAGAAAAGAAAAAAATACACAACTTGGAGTACAAGACACTGAAAAACTTCTGTATATAAGTCAATTTATCTAGAAATTAATTGAGTGGGGAAAATTAATTTTCTTTGGTAAAGACTTTATGCATCTATATAAATCATAAACAAAATGCATTTACAGAATATAACTGAGCATATATGCATAAACACATGCATATGTTAGATATTTGAATTTGCCAAACACAAGGCTATTAATATACATTAATATATGTGTGCATGCAATATGTGTGTTATCAGAAATTATTCCCTCTTAGATACATCGTTGAAAGATATGATTATTTCTCAAAAGAATAATTATAAAGAAGTAACAGTTATATAAAAAATGCCTCAAATCACAAATAAGAAAAAAATATAAATCAAAATAAAAATGAGATTTCATTTCATATTCTGAAAATTGATAAAAATAAAAAATGTGAATAGTTGCTGTTAGAAGGATTGTAGGAAGATAAATACACTAATGTATTATGAGTGGAGTTGTGAATCAGTACAATCATTTTAGAAAGCCGCTTGAAAATATTTAATAAATTAAATGAAAATGCCCATACTCTTTATTTGAAAAGCATGTGTATGGGTAATTTTTCCAGCATTGACCCTTGCAAAACCTTTTGTTCTGAATTTTCCCCTTCTTCCCCCAAACCTCTCCTCTAGCTGGCAGGTAGTCCAATGCATATAAATATGTTGAAATATATGTTAAATCCAATATATGTATGCATATTTATACAGTTATCTTGCTGTACAAGAAAAATAAGATCAAGAAGGAAGGAAAAGAAAAAACTGAGAAAGAAAACAAAATGTAAGCAAATAACAGAGAGAGTGAGAATGCTATGTTGTGGTCCACATTCTATTCCTACAGTTCTCTCTCTGAGTGTACATGGCTCTCTTCATCACTGAACAAGTTGAACTGGTTTGAATCCTCTCATTGTTGAAGAGAGCCATGTTCACCAGAATTGATTGTCATATAGTCTTCTTGTCGCCATATAGAATGATCTCCTGGTTCTGCTCATTTCACTTAGCATCAGTTCATGTAAGTCTCTCCAGGTCTTTCTGAAATCATCCTGCTGATTGTTTCCATAGTATTCCATAGCATTCATATTTATTGTTTTTCTTCAGCCATTCTCCAATTGATAAGCATCCAGCCACTTTCCAAGTTCTTGCCACTACAAAGAGGGCTGCCACAAGCATTTTTGTACATGCGGGTCTCTTTCCCTTCTTTAAGATATCTTTGGGATATAATCCAAAAAGAAACACTGATAGATCAAAGATGATAACTTTTTTAAATTTATTTTTTTACTAATTCTATGATTATAACATTTTTTGACAGTACATATGTATAGGTGATTTTTTTACAACATTATCCCTTGTACTCCTGTTCCGAATTTTTCCCCTCCTTCCGTCCACCCCCTCCCCTAGATGGCAGGCATTCCCATACATATTAAATATGTTATAGTATATCCTCGGTACAATATATATACATGTAGAACCGAATTTTGTTGTTGTTGTTGTTGCAAAGGAAGAATTGGATTCGGAAGGTAAAAATAACCTGGGGAGAAAAACAAAAAACAAAAAAAAAAATGCTAACAGTTTACACTCATTTCCCAGTGTTCCTTCTCTAGGTGTAGTTGTTTCTGTCCATCATTGATCAGCTGGAAGTGAGTTGGATCTTCTCTATGTTGAAGATGTCCACTTCCATCAGAATATATCCTCATATAGTATTGTTGTTGAAGTACATAATGATCTCCTAGTTCTGCTTATTTCACTCAGCATCAGTCAATGTAAGTCTCTCCAGGTCTCTCTGTATTCATCCTGCTGTTGATCATTTCTTATAGAACAATAATATTCCATTACACTTATATACTATAATTTACCCAACCATTCTCCAATTGATGGGTATCCATTCATTTTCCAGTTTCTAGCCACTACAAAAAGGGCTTCCACAAACATTTTGGCACATACAGGTCCCTTTCCCTTCTTTAGTATTTCCTTGGGATATAAGACCAGTAGTAGCACTGCTGGATCAAAGAGTATGCACATTTTGATAACTTTTGGGGCATAATTCCAGATTGTTCCCCAGAATGGTTGGATTCTTTCACAACTCCACCAACAATACATCAGTGTCCCAGTTTTCTCACATCCCCTCCAACATTCATCATTATTTGTTCCTGTCATCTTAGCCAATATGACAGGTGTGTAGTGGTATCTCAGAGTTGTCTTAATTTGCATTTCTCTGATCAATAGTGATTTGGAACACTCTTTCATATGAGTGGAAATAGTTTCAATTTCATCATCTGAAAATTGTCTGTTTATATCCTTTGACCATTTATCAATTGGAGCATGGCTTGATTTCTTATAAATTAGAGTCAATTCTCTGTATATTTGGGAGATGAGGCCTTTATCAGAACCTTTAACTGTAAAAATGTTTTCCCAATTTGTTACTTCCCTTCTAATCTTGTTTGCATTAGTTTTGTTTGTACAAAAGCTTCTTAATTTGATGTAATCAAAATTTTCTATTTTGTGATCAATAATGATCTCTAGTTCTTCTCTAGTCACAAATTCCTTCCTCCTCCACAAGTCTGAGAGATAAACTATCCTATGTTCCTCTAAATTATTTATGATCTCGTTCTTTATGCCTAAATCATGGACCCATTTTGATCTTATGTTAGTATGTGGTGTTAAGTGTGGGTCCATGCCTAGTTTCTGCCATACTAATTTCCAGTTTTCCCAGCAGTTTTTGTCAAATAATGAAATCTTATCCCAAAAGTTGGGATCTTTAGGTTTGTCAAACACTAGATTGCTATTTTTATTCACTATATTGCCCTGTGAACCTAACCTATTCCACTGATCAACTAGTCTATTTCTTAGCCAATACCAAAAGGTTTTGGTGACTGCTGCTTTATAATATAGTTCTAGATCAGGTACAGCTAGGCCACCTTCATTTGATTTTTTTTTTTTCATTACTTCCCTTGAAATTCTCAATCTTTTGTTTTTCCATATGAATTTTGTTGTTATTTTTTCTAGGTCATTAAAATAGTTTCTTGGGAATCTGATTGGTATAGCACTAAATAAATAGATTAGTTTAGGGAGTATTGTCATCTTGATTATATTCGCTTGCCCTATCCAAGAGCACTTAATGTCTTTCCAATTATTTAAATCTGACTTTATTTTTGTGGCAAGTGTTTTGTAATTTTGCTCATATAATTCCTGCCTTCCTTTGGTAGATATATTCCCAAATATTTTATACTATCGGCTGTTGTTTTGAATGGAATTTCTCTTTGTATCTCTTGCTGTTGGATTGTGTTGGTAATGTATAAAAATGCTGAGGATTTATATGGATTTATTTTGTATCCTGAAACTTTGCTAAATTTCTGAATTATTTCTAATAGCTTTTTAGCAGAATCTTTGGGGTTCTCTAAGTATACCATCATGTCATCTGCAAAGAGTGATAGTTTGATTTCCTCATTACTTACTCTAATTCCTTGGATCTCTTTCTCTGCTCTTATTGCCGAGGCTAACGTTTCTAGTACAATATTGAATAGTAATGGTGATAGTGGGCAGCCTTGTTTCACTCCTGATCTTACTGGGAAAGATTCCAGTTTATCACCATTACATATAATGTTTACTGACGGTTTTAAATATATGCTCCTTATTATTTTAAGGAATAGTCTACTTATTCCTATACTCTCAAGTGTTTTTAGTAGGAATAGATGTTGGATTTTATCAAATGCTTTTTCTGCACCTATTGGGATGATCATATGTTTTTGTTAATTTGGTTATTGATATGGTCGATTATGCTAATAGTTTTCCTAATATTGAACCCTGCGTTCCTGGTATAAATCCCACTTGGTCATAGTGTATTATCCTGGGGATGATTTTCTGTAGTCTTTTTGCTAATATTTTATTTAAGATTTTAGCATCAATATTCATTAGGGAGATTGGTCTATAATTTTCTTTTTCTGTTTTCAGCCTACCTGGTTTAGGTATCTGTACCATGTCTATGTCATAAAAGGAATTTGGTAGGATTCCTTCCATCCCTATTTTTTCAAATACTTTATATAGCATTGAAGTTAGTTGTTCTTTAAAAGTTTGGTAGAATTCACATGTAAAGGACAGCTAGGTGGCACAGTGGATAGAGCACAAGCCTTGAATTCAGCAGGTCACAAATTCAAATCTGGTCGTAGACACTTAACACTTCCTAGCTGTATGAGTCTGGGCAAGTCACTTAACCCCAGCCTCAGGAAAAAAAAAAAAAAAAAAGATTCACATGTAAATCCATCTGGTCCTGGGGATTTTTTTCTTAGGGAGTTGATTAATAGCTTGTTCTATTTCTTTTTCTGAACTGGGACTATTTACCCTATTTATTTCTTCCTCTGTTAATCTGGGCAAGCTATATTTTTGAAGGTATTCTTCCATTTCATTTAAGTTATCGAATTTATTGCCATAAAGTTGGGCAAAGTAGCTCCTAACTATTGTTCTAATTTCCTCTTCATTAGTGGTGAGTTCTCCCTTTTCAGTTTTAAGACTATAAATTTGCTTTTCCTCTTTCCTTTTTTTAATCAGATTTACAAAGGATTTGTCTATTTTGTTGGTTTTTTCATAGAACCAACTCTTAGTTTTATTAATTAATTCAATAGGTTTTTTACTTTCAATTTTATTAATCTCACCTTTTATTTTTAGAATTTCAAGTTTCGTGTTAGTCTGGTTTTTTTTTAAGTTGTTCCTTTTCTAGCATTTTTAGTTGTAAGCCCAATTTGTTGACCTTCTCTTTCTCTATTTTATGCAAGTAGGGCTCTAGAGATATAAAACTTTCCCTTATTACTGCTTTGGCTGTATCCCACACATTTTGGTATGATGTCTCATTATTGTCATTTTCTTGGGTGAAGTTATTAATTATGATTTGCTGTTTCACCCAATCATTCTTTTGTATGAGATTATTTAGTTTCCAATTATTTTTGGTCTATTTTCCCTTGGCTTTTTATTGAATGTAATTTTCATTGCATTGTTGTTTGAAAATGATGCATTTACTATTTCTGCCTTACTGCATTTGATTTTGAGGTTTTTATGTCCTAGTATATGATCAATTTTTGTATAGGTTCCATGAACTGCTGAGAAGAAAGAGTACTCCTTTCTGTCTCCATTTAGCTTTTGCCAAAGATCTATCATATCAAACTTTTCTAGTATTCTATTTACCTCTTTTTCTTTTTTCTTATTTATTTTGTGGTTTGATTTATCTAATTCTGAGAGTGCAAGGTTAAGATCTCCCATTATTATAGTTTTGCTGTCTATTTCTTCTTGCAGCTTTCTTAATTTCTCTCTTAAGAATTTAAATGCTGCACCACTTGGTGCATATATGTTTAATATTGATACTGCTTCATCACCAAAACCATTTAGTATTGGCTAAGAAATAGACTAGTCGATCAGTGGTACAGATTAGGTACAAAGGACAAAAAAGGGTACAACTATAGCAATCTAGTGTTTGATAAACCCAAAGATACCAACATTAGGAATAAAAATGCATTATTTGAAAAAAACTGTTGGGAAAACTGGAAATTATTATGCCAGAAATTAGATATGGACCCACACTTAACACCATATACCAAGATAAGATCAAAATGGGTCCATGATTTAGGCATAAAGAATGAGATCATAAATAGATTAGAGGAACAGAGGATAGTCTGCCTCTCAGACTTGTGGAGGAGGAAGGAATTTATGACTAGAGAAGAACTAGAGATCATTATTGATCACAAAATAGAAGATTTTGATTACATCAAACTAAAAAGTTTCTGTACAAACAATACTAATTCAAACAAGATTAGAAGGGAAGTAACAAATTGGGAAAATATTTTTATAGTTAAAGGTTCTGATAAAGGTCTCATTTCCAAAATATATAGAGAATTGATCCTAATTTATAAGAAATCAAACCATTCTCCAATTTATAAATGGTCAAAGGATATGAACAGACAATTCTCAGATAATGAAATTGAAACTATATCCACTTATATGAAAGTGTTCCAAATCACTACTGATCAGAGAAATGCAAATTAAGACAACTCTGAGATATTACTACACACCTGTCATATTGGCTAAGATGACAGGAACAAATAATGATGAATGTTGGAGGGGATGTGGGAAAACTGGGACACTGATACATTGTTGGTGGAGTTGTGAAAGAATCCGGCCATTTTGGAGAACAATCTGGAACTATGCCCCACAAGTTATCAAACGGTGCATACCCTTTGATCCAGCAGTGCTACTAGTGGCTTATATCCTGAAGAAATAGTAAAGAGGGGAAAGGGACCTGAGTGTGCCAAAATGTTTGTAGCAGCTCTTTTTGTAGTGGCTAGAAACTGGAAGATGAATGGATGTCCATCAATTGGAGAATGGTTGGGTAAATTATAGTATATAAATGTAATGGAATATTATTGTTCTATAAGAAATGATCAACAGCAGGATGAATACAGAGAGACCTGGAGAGACTTACATTGACTGATGCTGAGTGAAATGAGCAGAACCAGAAGATCACTATACACTTCAACAACAATACTGTATGTAGATGTATTCTGATGGAAATGGATATCTTCAACATAAAGAAGATCCAACTCACTTCCAGCTGATCAATGATGGACAGAAACAACTACACCTAGAGAAGGAACACTGGGAATTGAATGTAAAATATTAGCACTACTGTCTATCTACCCAGGTTACTTATACCTTCGGAATCCAATTACTTAATGTGCAACAAGAAAATTGGATTTACACACATATATAATATCTAGGTTATACTGTAACACATGTAAAATGTATGAGATTGCCTGTCATCTAGGGGAGGGAGTAGAAAATCTGGAAAAATGAATACAAGGGTTAATGTTATAAAAAAATTACTCATGTATATATACCGTCAAAAATGTATAATTATAAAGTTAATAAAATAAAATAAAATATTGATACTGCTTCATTATCTATGCTACCCTTTAGCAAGATATAATGTCCTTCCTTATCTCTTTTAATTAGATCAATTTTTGTTTTTGCTTGATCTGAGATGAGGATGGCTACCCCTGCTTTTTTGGCTTCACCTGAAGCATAGTACATTCTGCTCCACCCTTTTACTTTTATTCTGAATGTATCACCCTGTTTCAGGTATGTTTCCTGTAAACAATATATAGTAGGATTCTGGCTTTTAATCCAGTCTGCTAACTACTTCCTCTTTATGGGGGAGTTTACCCCATTCACATTTATGGTTAGAGTGACTAATTCTGTATTGCTTGCCATCCTGTTAACCCCTGCTTATGCTTTTCTCCTTTCCTTTTCTCTTACCCCCCTATCCAGTATTAAACTTGTGAACACCACTTGTTTTTCACAGCCCTCCCTTTTTAGTATCCTCCCCCACCTTAAAGTTCCTCCTCCTATTTTATCCCTTTTCCTCATAATTTCTGTATTCCTTTCCCCTTAGTTTACTCCTTCTCACCCACTTTTCAATGAAGTGGAAGAAGTTTCACTATAAATCAAATATGTCAATTGATACATACTATGTTCATCCCCCTCCTTTCTTTCTCCCAGATATAATAGGTTACCTTTGCCTCTTCATGAGATGTAGTACCACCACTTTACCTTTTTTATGATATAATTTCCTTTCCACCTCTAGTTTCTAGGACAAATTATGCATGTGTTCTTTACATATCTTTATGGTAGAAATATAGTTCTCAAGATTTCTTTTTACCTTTTTAGAAATCTCTTGAGTTCTGTATTTGAAGAGCAAACATTTTGTGTAGATCTTTTTTTTTCATCGAGAATAGATGGAAGTCATTTATTTCATTAAATATCCATCTTCTTCCCTGGAAAAGGATGCTCATTTTTGCTGGGTAAGTTATTCTTGGCTGCATACCAAGTTCCTTAGCCTTTCTGAATATCATATTCCAGGCCCTTTGTTCCTTTAATGTGGATGCTGCTAGATCCTGGGTTATCCTTATTGTGGCTCCTCCATATCTGAACTGCTTTTTTCTAGCAGCTTCCAATATTTTTCCCTGCGTCTGATGATTCTTAAATTTGGCCACTATATTTCTTGGTGTTTTGATTTTAGGGTCCCTTTCAGTAGGTGATCAATGAAGTTTTTTCAATGTCTATTTTACCCTCTGTTTCTAAAATGTCTGGGAAGTTCTCTTTGATAATTTCCTGGAAAATAATGTCCAGACTCTTTTTTTCCTCACATTTTTCAGGGAGTCTGATTATTCTCAAATTGTCTCTCCTTGATCTGTTTTCCATGTCTGTTGTCTTTCCAATAAGGTACTTGACATTCTTTTCAATTGTTTCATTTTTCTGGTTTTGCTTGACTACTTCTTGGTTTCCGCTTGAGTCATTCATTTCTACTTGTTTGAGTCTAATTGTCAATGATGTATTTTCTTCACTCACTTTTTTTATATCTTTTTGTAATTGTCCAATGGAGTTTTTAACTGAATTTTTTTCTTCTATGGAATTTTTTTTCCATTTTAACCATTTTATTTTTTAGAGAGCTGTTTTCTTTTTCCAACCCACTAATTTTATTTCTCAATGATTTGTTATCTTTTATCCACTCTGTCTTTAAATGCCAAGGATGACTTCTCCAGATTCTCTTGCCAAGCTTCCCTTTCCTTTTCCCATTTTTCTTCTAGCTCTCTTGTGAGAGTCTTTTTGATTTCCTGTATGAGAGTCTTGTGTATTGAGGAGCAGCTCATATCCCCCTTAGGGGATTCCTCTGGAGACAGACTGCTTTTAGTCTCCTCAGGGTTTGAAGTCTGCTTTCTCTCCATACAGAAGCTGTCAATGGTTAGAGCCCTTGTACATTTTTTGTTCATTTTGTCAGAGTGGAAACAAATTGACCCGAGAAACAATTGGTCTGTTTCTGGGGGGGATGGGGCTGGATGGTGTTACCAGGCTTTCTCTACAGACTGTGGGAGACAGCAACGAGGCACTAGCAGAACAGTGATGGCCTCGTTGTGTCTGAGTTCTGAAGCTCTAAGAATGCGTTGAGTCACTTTGGATGGGGGTGGGGGTGGCTGGGTCTGGAGAGATGCTAGCTTTCCTGGATTTTATTCTTTACCTTCAGTGTTTACACTTTCTCTGCTGCTCCTGGCTTGCTGCCAAGATGGAATATCCACACTGGGGTAAATGTGTTTTGCAGAAATGGAAAAGATCACATCCCTCCCCTCTCTGGTCTGAGCTGTGTGCGCTGCCTGTCTTGCTACCTCTGCTTGCCCTCAGTCTGAACCCAGTCTGTTCGTCCCCTTCCCCAAACAAACACAGACCTTTTCTGGAGAATTTCAAGGATGTCTTCTGTTGGTGATTTTTTGTGGGTTTCTTTTCCGGTCAAGCATTAATTCTGAGGCTTGTCATGAAGTAAATTATGAGAGAAAATGCAGAGCTCAAGCAGCTGTTTGCCTCCTCTCTGCCATCTTGGCCGGAAGTTCCAAAGATGATAATTTTTTGAGCATTTCCGAACTGCTCTCCAGAATGGCTAGATGCATTCACAAAATGTTTTCCCCAGTTTATTGCTTCCTTTCTAATTTTGTCTGTATTAGTTTTGTTTGTACAAAGAATTTTTAACAATATAATCAAAATTATCTATTTTGTTATAAATAATGATTTCTAGTTCTCCTTTGGTCACAAATTCCTTGCTCCTCCATAAATCTGAAAAGTAAACTAGTGGTAATCTAGAGTGGTAAACTAGAGGTAAACTCCATGTTCTTCTAATTTGTTTATGATGTCAATCTTTATGTCTAGATCATGAACTCATTTTGACTTGATCTTGGTATATAATGTTAGGTGTGAGTCTATGCCTACTTTCTGCCATACCAGTTTCCAATTTTCCCAACAGTTTTTGTCAAATAGGGAATTCGTATCCCAAAAGCTGGGGCCTTTAGGTTTGTCAAATACTAAATTGCTATGATTATTAACTGTTTTGTTCTGTGAACCTAACCTATTATTTCTCTGATCAACTTCTCTATTTCTTAGCCAGTACCCAATGATTTTGATGACCACTGCTTTATAATATAGTTTTAGATCTGGTACAGCTAGGCCATCTTCATTTGATTTTTTTTTTCCTTACTTCTCTTGAAATTCTTGACCTTTTGTTCTTCCCAATGAATTTTGTTGCTATTTTTTCTAGGTCAGTAAAATAGTTTCTTGGGAGTTTGATTGGTATAGCATTAAATAAATAGATTAATTTAGGAAGTATTGATGTCTGCAATACTTAAAATATATTCGAATACTTTGAATACTGCGAATATATTTGTTCAACCTATCTAAAAACCCTTGATATTTTTCTAATTTTTTTGTATGTTTTGTAGTTTTTCTCATATAGTTCCTGACTTTCCCTTGGCAGAGAGATTCCCAAATATTTTATAATATTGACAGTTATTTTAAATGGAATTTCTTTTTATATCTCTTTTGTTGGATTTTGTTAGTGATATGTAAAAATGCTGATAATTTATGTGAATTTAGAAAATGCCCACTCTTTAACCCAAGGATTCTGTTATTAGATGTAGACCCCTTTAGTTTAACAAAAAGAAAATTTTTAACAAAAATTGAAACAAAGTAGATGCTCGTTGATTGGGGAATGTCTAAACAAATGACAGTATTTTCAAGTTGCAAAGCATTATTAATAGTAATAAATATTAACTAAAATGTATATAGTTCTTTAAGGTATATAGAATGCTAACAAATAGTATCTCATTTGAACCTCACAACAACTCTAACAAGTAGGGTTGTTATAAATGAGGAAATTGAAACAGCCAGTGGTTAAATGACTTGACCAGAACGTACAATTAAAGTATCTAAGGCTGAATTTGAACTCAGGTCTTCCTGATTCCAGCCCAGTGCTCTATCCATTGAGCCAACTGTATGCCTCCAATTCCCTTCTTAGGTATTTTAAAATCATCATGCCAATAACTAAATTCATCATCTTTCCCATAAAGCCTTTTTCCCATCCAAATTTCCCTATTACTTCTGAGGGATCCACCCATTTCCATTATCCCAATCCTCTAGGTCTGAAACCTAGATGTTATTTTTGAAATCCTTTCTCTCACCCCTTAATTCCAATTTCTTGCTAGGGCCTATTGAATTCACCCTAGTTACATTTCCTGAATATGTACTCTCACTGCAAACTTTTATCTAGTACCCCACATCTGTACTATATAGGAGCCTGCTGAGGGATCTGTTTACCTCGAGTGTCTCCTCACTCAATTCCAGCTTCCATTCAGGGGTCAATATGCAGTTTCAACTATGAACAATAAATTTTAGCCCTATAATCTCCCAGATCAGAAACAAAATACACTTTGTTGTTCAAAACCCATTATTTCCTAGACTCACCTCTTCCCACCTCTACACACTTATGTCTTTTCTTCTTATAACTCATTCCTTGCCATGTATTCTTCAATTCATTGCTATGAACCTCCTGGTTGTGATATGAACAAGACTCTCCAAATCTCAGTTCAGAGCATTTTCTCTGGCAGTCCTCCAAGGCTGGAATGCCATATCTTTTCAAATTTGCCTATTGGTATGCCTGATTTCTTTCAAATCTCCACTAAAGTACCAACTTCCAAAGGAAGCCTTCCCCAATCATTTTAATTCTGGGTCCATTCCTCTGTTCATCATTCCTTATTTATCCTCTATATACATTTATCCTCTATATACTTATTTGTATGCTGCTTAATGTCTCCCCCATTAGATTGTTAGCCCCTTAATGGCAAAGACTAATTTTAGCCTCTTGTATCTCCAGCACTTGGCATGGTACTTGGCATATAATATATACTTAATAAATGTTTATTGGCCAATTTCTTCCAACTTTGAATCCATGACCATATGACTAGGAAGTGAGGTAGATAGCTGGGAATAATTAGATGTCAAAAAAGCATATAATTTTATATTTTCTTTATTAAGCACATTTCTATACTTGTCTAAGATTTTTTCTAAATATGTATATTTAGTTCTGATAAATTCATATTTTTCTTTATTGCATAATTTTTTATTTTCATATATGGGTGTTTACACAATTGACTTGATTCCCAAGCCTAGACTTTTCAGAGAAATTGGTTTGAATTACCCTATGAGAAGTCCATAGAATTTATTGACTAATTTGAAAAAGAAAATCAGTGCCATTGAACAATTACGCAAATATAACCTTTTAGGAGAAGGCACTATGCCTTTTGTAAGAAGACATTCTGCCTACATGATTTATTTAGAGCTCTCTCTGAAGAGGTAAATAGATGCTCAGTTAAAAGAGAACTAGTAAATGTAATAGTAAATGGATTTAGACCTTAGAAAATAGTTCCACTGTGATCATTAAAGAAAACGACTCCCTAAGGGGTATCTAATTTATTAATAGATAATGTCATTCTCACTCTCTCTGTCCCTTTTCCTTTTATCCAGCTCAAAGTTTGGTAGGGATTGTCACTGGGGAAATGGTGCTAGAACTGAGAAATTACATGAAGTGAGTTAATCTTGCAAGGATTATTACTGGGCTACAATTTACCTTTCTTTTAAAATGAATTACTTCAATGAGGAAATATAAAGACACTAAATTTGAAGATTATCATAAGTACTATGGAACATCATCTTTCTTCTACAAAGTAATCATGGATTGACATTGGCACATTAAGAGCCAAAAACAAATCAAAAATTAAAAGTTCTGAGCCAAAGGAAGAGCTAGAAGTCAAGATGAAGCTAAGTGCTCAGAATCACAGAATCTTAATATTAGATTTGACCACAAAGACCATGTCTGTATCTTAAACCTCTTAAACGAGTTAGACCTTAAACTGAAGATTTCTTTCATCGAACCAACAATCCCTGATCAGGAAAGCATGGGCATCTGCCTTCTGTTCCTCTATTTAGACTGCCCCTTGTTCCTCAAACTGATTGGCCAGGAAGAGTTATCTTAGATACTGATAAAATAGATAAGTAAATACATTTTACCTAATCCTCTTTAACAGTATTTATAAAAACATTTTAATTTATTTTTAAAATGTATTTAAAGGGGAAGCTAGGTGGCATAGTGGATAGAATACCAGCTCAAGTCAGGAGGACCTGAGTTCAAAACTGATCTCAGACACTTAAGACGTCCTAGCTGTATAACCCTGGGCAAGTCATTTAATCCCAATTGCCTCAGCAAAAACAAAACAAAACAAAACAAAATAAAACAAAAAAGCATCTATCTATCTATATACATATATATATATATTTAAATTTTGCAAAGTGACTTACATGTGTTATCTTATTTGATCCACAACAACACCATATGATGTAGGTGCTATTAATAACCTTATTTTAAAAATGAGGAAACATAAATGCCAAGAAATTAAGTGACTTGCTTAAGGTCATAGAGATTGTGTCCAATTAATGTTTTTAATTGGGATCTTCTTGAAGCCAATTTCTATGCACTATACTGCCTAACTATAATTAGCTAACCCTAATCTAGAACCTCATCCTGTCCAACCTCCAGCCATTGAAGAGGATCAGGTCTTAGTTGGTAGGATCATCTTACCATTTGCACATCCAATGCCTAGATATAATATCACCCCTTCTCTTCCTCTTGCTTTCCAATTCTTTTCAATGTTAGCATTTCTGCTGAGAAGGGCATGGTTATTTTCCCAGTATCGATTTGCTTAGAATTCCAAGAATTTAGCTATAAGCTACTTTGATAGAAACTCTTCCATGGCTACTGCTCCCTGTTCTCTCTTGAGATACCTTTCAGCCTCATCTCACTTTCCTCCCTCCAGCCTTATGATTTTTGTTACTCAGGACAACTTTACATAGTCTTACTTATATCCTTGAATTTTGCTCCATTATCCTATCCCTGCTCATCCATTTATAAGTCCAAACCTTGGACAGCTCTCACTTTTGGTCTTTTCTGATTTTATTGTATGCCACAGGCACTGTTGTCACACAGTGATGCTAAAGAATATTGAAATGTTAAAGGACGTAGAGATAACAAAATAATGACTTTAACATGGAAAAACATAATTGATAGCTACACATCATGAATGACATGAATAGGCCAAATATGGGCTCATATTCATGGCCATATTCTAATAGTCTGAGAACCTAATGTTTAAAACATAGTAAATTTAGCATGAGAGAAAATAAATTTTGGAAAGCAATGTGGTATACTTGGGAAATCATTAGGTCTGGAGTCAAAAGACCAATGTCCTTAAATCCTAGTTCTCTCTTTTACAAGATGTATTATGAATTATGTATATATCACAACCTCTACAAGCCTCATTTCATCTATAAAATGGAGAAAATACATGTGTTACAACATGAGGTGAGAAGAGTGCTTTTGAAACCATAAGGCTCCATATGAAATATAAATCAAAACTGCAATAAAGAAATCCATAGTTATTATGAAAAATTGGGATATTTTAGGAAAAATTTACTCTTAAATTTCAAGGCATGAACCATACACTTTGTACATAAAATAACACTATTTTCATTGCTAATGACAGAATACTGGGCTGCATTCTGATAGAGAAGGTAATTAAAACATTCTTATGATAGAATTTTGAGTACTTATTAATAAAACCATTCTCACAATCCAATATCTTATTTTTGCTATTATGGATTAGATTTATTTTCTTGAATACTTATTGCATCTTCAGAAGCAAAGCAGAGTTTCCAACACTAAAAAGCATTGAGTGTTTAATTTTACATGGTAGTATACCAGGAATAATACTGCCTTTTAGACATACCTGTTTTTAATATAATATAATTGATGCTATAAAATCATAATAGTATGTGAATCTATCTCACAGGAGGCAGTTTCATAAGGATGGTGTTCTAGAACAATCCTAGAATTCAAGATGAGACAAATTTAGCTAATAGGATTTATTGAAGAGATACATATCACTGGAGGACACCTTCATAAAAGTCATATGTGCTCTAAACATTAACCCTACAGATCCCTGCCTCAGTGAAAGGAATATGCACACATTATTACTTCCAGGATGTTGGTTCTATGTTGATATAGCCTGAGTCTCATAAGGACCAGTATTTTTTAGGGGTCATGATATTTTATAATGAGGTAGACAAAGGAAAGCCTATTTCTAGCTGAAAGAAGATACATTCTTATACCTAAGTAGACAAGTAACTTCAAGTCTGAGCAAAGGCACATTCAGACTGAGATAGTCTTCTTGTTTTGGTGGCTCTCCAATTGAAAAACCTAAGATTAAATATTTGTCCCTTGGTACAAGTGACTTGGCTAAGATCTCAGAGTCAGCATCTTCAATGTGCCTATAGCAACTGACTATCTCTACTGTTCTAAGGCCTGTCTGTGACCAATATGGCCTCTTATGGATAGTCAGCCACTTATAATCCTCCTCAATATATGAGTAAGTAATTTCTTTCTGTCTAGCACAGGTCTGTCCTACAATCCAGCTACTACAGGCTAAGTCATTGGCCTCTAGATCATTTGTTAATAGAAAAAAATAGAAATTATTTAAAAATACTATTCATCTCAGCTTTTAAAATGTCTGTGTTTGTGTATATTTCATAATATCCATAGTATAATAATATCATGCCATAAAAATATCATTTGCAAATATAAGCAAAAATATGAGTGCTTCTTTTTTAAAAAGATGCAAACAACTGTCCTAATTTCTAAGAACTTAAAATTCAGAAAAATGAACAATGCATTGCTTACTAATAACTGTTTCTATGATGTCATTGATTCAGATTCTTCCAAATGTCAAGTTTGGAGTGTTTAGACAACAAAATTAGTCATGTTCTCTCAATTAAGCTCAACAGGAACTTGATATGACATCTGTGATGGTAAAAAGTTTGCTCACTGATAGGTAGTTCTGTGGGACAATATTATGAGTGTCTCTATAGCATTCCCAGATGGGTTTGTACAAATAGAACCACCAAGTACTTTTTCTCAGCTTGCATCACATATCTTCCTACTTTCTGAACACAACAAAGTTCTGGGGGTCTGCTAGCTTCCCCCTTCCCACATGACCTGGGATGGGGAACAGAAAGATGATTTACTCCAAGAGCTCTGCCAAGGTCTCTGGCAGTGACCTCGAATATCCCTGGCAGATAACAAAGGGCAGCATCCCTTCTATAACAACACTAGTTAGGACTCTCTTATTCTTCATCATGGTTACACAAAATTCTCTTTCAATGAAGATAAAGGTGTCATTACTTTTTCTAAAAAATGCACTGAAGTCCAACATCTTGGGATAAAATCCTTAAGAGAGCCATAGGAAATATATGACAAGTATAAACATAGCCATTCTATAACCTATGTGTTAGACAATAATGGAGGAAGGTAGGAGATAATAATACATACTGTATTTGTCTGTGCCCTGTCAGACAATAACAATAAAATGTGATTTTTTTGACATGCTACTAAACACATCTTATGACATTTCCAACTGTGGTATTGGCAGCTTTTCTGGAACAATGCCTGTGGCTGGATTACTAATTTATCAGCATTACCATACAAATCTTTTTTTCCTAAAATCTCTCTCTCTCTTTCTTTCTCTCTCTTTCTCTCTCTCTCTCTCTCTCTCTCTCTCTCTCTCTCTCTCTCTCTCTCTCTCTCTCTCTCTCTCTTTCTTTTTCCCTCTTTCCCTCCTTCCTCTCTTTTTTTCTTTTCTTTCTTCCTCTTTGTCTCCTTCCTTTCCCCTTTTTCTTTTTTCTTTCATCCTTCCCTCCCTCCTTATATCCCTCCCTTCCATACCTCCTTTCTATCTTTTCCTTCTCCCTTTCTTATTTCCTTCCTTGCTTTATTTCTTCCTTCTTTCCTTCCTTCTCTCCAAAAAGATCTTTATTTTAATTCTCTTCATTAGGAGTAAATAGTTTTCTTAGGTTAAAAGAATTAATTTGGGAAATAGATCAGCTAATTCAAAACTATCCAAGATCACTTAACAAAATACCACTGTGGCTTGTGAAACAGCTACATCCTGATACTGTTCCCATGTCTGAGGACCATAATAAGCTGCTGCTCTTGTATCTGCTAAGGGAATTTCCCTCTCTGAATCCTTTGCCTCTTGTGAATCCTTGCTTCTCACATTCTGACCTAAACTCAAATAGCAGAATCTTTCTCTCTGTTTGCCAGGTCTGAGAGAAGAGGAAATAATGCCTTTTGCTCCCTCTACTCCCCATCCTTTCCTAGTTACTCAAATTTGTGGAGTGCTCAAAGGGAGTCCAATCAGGCACGTGTCACAGTCAATGTCAATTGTATTAAGAGACAAGCAGGCAAGGCCCTGGAGTTGAACTGTGTCATTTCTGTAGCTTGCACACAGAATAAAAGCAGGAGAGAGACTCAGGCTCTTTCTGACTCATTGTGTGTTCTCTTTGAAGAGGGAATTGTGATTTTTGGCAGAGGAAGGAAGGAACTAGGACAAAACAAGGGAAGGAAGAATTTGTTTTTTCTTTTCACCAGCCAGTTCTCTGGTTCTTGCTGCCAAGAATATAACTTTAATTTATAAGACACACACAAATCTAATTATATATTATTTCAAATTTAATTTGGAGAAAATACCATATCTTTGGAATCAAACTTTCTGACTATTTTGGGGGAGGAGAAAAATGTGCACATAAGGCAATTGAGGAGTTCTGGGGAGCAGGAGAGGCCTCTTGATGCAAATGCTACCACTTGTGGGTGTATTTTAATAAAATAAATATGCATGTTTAACAAAATTGAGCTTCCTTTACTGAATTATTTCAGCTTGTTTGTAATCTAATACCTGAATATAAATAATTGGCATGCAAGGAGGGCATTTAGGGTGATTCTTACTTAGAATGACTTCTAGTGCCATTCACAATTTAGCAAAGATTAAAGATGACTGACAATACTCATAGGGATGACAACAGTATAGAGTAGTGTTAGTGACCTTTCAACTTGTCAATCAAAAATATTTATTAGATATTTACCATGTGTCATGTGTTAAGTTCTGAGGATACAAAAAATGTATGGGAGAACCAGTATCTACCAAGGTTCTTTCCTTCCTCTCCTTCTGCCCTCCCCATATGGGTTAGATAGGATTTTCCTGAAAGATGGGTGACCAGATTGAGGCTAAAAGTCTTGCCTCCCCTGACATAATTTCCTACTGGTCTTTGGCTATGTTTATGGCTTTTAGGTGATTTAGAGGGATAAAAATTCCCATGCACATGGGATTAGTGGCCTTCACATATATCATAGATGTTTGAAGTTAACAATTTAGTCACCCTCACATTTTGAGTCATTGTACCTTATCCTGTAAAATAGATAAAATCACAATCTACCAAAGCTAAGTGACATAGTATTCTTTTTGCATGTCTTTGCTAAATTAGGGCTAAAGAAACCTGCTTTTGATAACTCTGACTTGAACTGTGTGCATTGCATTATTTTATTCTAATACAGAGCCTGAATAAGCAGGATTTTATCTTCGGGCTCATCTTCAATCTAAATACAATGTTCCTGGCAACAAGAAGCTCACATTTTAATGGTGGAGTTAATTAATATGCCAAAAAATATTCAAGATACATGCAATGTACATGGAAGTTCTTCTTAGAGGCTAGCCTCTAGCAGTAGAAGAGCTGTTGGGGAACAAGGAAAGGTTTCCTATAGAAGATGGAATTTAATCTGAGTCTTGAAGGAAGCCACAGAAAATAAGAGGCCAAGAAATCCAGAGATAGAATGTCCCATGTGAGGACACAGAAGTCACTGCATAATAGAGTAAGGGAAGGGGAATGAAAGGCATCATAACCATGAAAAGATAGACCAAGTTGTGAAAGGATTCACAAACCAGAGGATTTTATATTTCATCTTAGAAGTAATCGGGAGCCACTGAAGTTTGAATGGGAGGTGACATGATCAGATCTGCACTTTAGGAAGATCATTTTGGCAATAGAGTAGAGAATAGGGAGAGATTTGAGACAGGGAAAGCAAAAATATTTCAATTATATTTCATTGAACCCATGATGTCATAAATGGGCGAAACTATTTTAAAGTACAATATAATCAGTCAACACGTTTCCATCATGTATATTTTGGGTTCCTTCCTTACATGCTTCCTCTAAGGAGATCCACTCAATGTGCTCAGTCTGAAGCTAATTCTTATAAACTGGTAATTTCCCTTTCTGATATGACTAATCTATGCAGTTTCTTATTTGCCTTTTTTAATACATGAAGAGATCCCCAAAATGGTTTTCTTAATAGGTATCCTCAAACTCTGAAGAAACAGAGACAAAATTCCCAATCTATATGTATATGTATATGTACATATATGTGTATGTATATGTACATATATGTGTATGTGTGTCTGTGTGTATGAACAGATAGGTTTTAGAGAGCCAAATTGACTGAAAAGATGAAATGAGAGGGATAATTCTCAGTGTTTATGAGTCTGGTAGTCACTGGTTCAAACTTTTTCTTTTAAAAATTAGATTTGTTGATATATTTCTTAATATAGGCCTCTCTTTTTCTCTCATAGAGAATCAGGAAGAACCAAAGAGAAACAAAATTATAGACTGGTTTCCCTAATGAATAGTGATACAATATTTTAGATAAAATAATAACAAAAAGATTATAGCATTTTATCATGAAGATAATACATAATGACCCGGTGGGATTTATGCCAAGATTGCAGGGCTAGTTCAATATTAGCAAATTAACTATGTAATAATAAATCACCAGCATTTATATATTTTACCAGCAAAGTCCAGCAGCAAGAAATAAGAGAGTGAAATTCCATTCAAAATAATGTAGACAATATAAAATATTTGAAAGTCTACTTAGCAAGACAAACCCAGGAACATGAACATGATTACAAAACACTTTTCACACAAATAAAGTCATATTTAAACAAGGGAAAAAGCACCAATTGGTCATAGGTAGACCAAAATAAGATAATAAAAATTACAATTCTGCTTAAATGAATTTCCTTATTCTGTGCATACCAATCAAACTACCAAAATTATTTTATGGAGCTAGAAACAACTAATAACAAAATACATCTGGAAAAAGAAAAGGTCAGGAATATCAAAGGAATTAATGAAAAAAAAAATCAAAGGAAAGTGGCTTAGCTGTACCAGATCTAAAACTATATTATAAAGAAGCAATCAAATAAATAGTATGGGCTAAGAAATAGAATTGTTTATCAGGGTTAGGTACACAAAATACAGTGGTAAATGACTTTTGTAATCTACTATTTGATAAACCCAATGACTCCACCTTCAAAAACTATTTGAGGAAAAACTACTAGGAAAATTGGAAAATAGTATGGAGAAAGTAAGCACGGAGCAACATGTTACACAGTATTCCAAGATAAAGTAAAAATGGGTGTATTATTTAGACATAAAGGGTGTTAACAAAAGCAAATTAGGAGATCAAGGAATAATTTGTCTGCCAGATATATAGAGAAGGGAAGAATTTGTAATATGTCAAATAAACAATTTTGATTAAATTAAAATGTTTTTGCACAATAAAACTAATGCAACCAAGATTAGAAGAAAAATATAAAGCTGAAAAATAATGTTTACAGCAAGTGGTTTCTGATTAAAAATCTTATTTCTCAAACATGGAGTCAAAATTTTAAGAATGCAAGTCATTCCCAATTGATAAATGGTTAAAAGTTATAAACAGGCTGTTTTCAAATGAAGAAATTAAAATTATTTATAGCCATATAAAATGCTCTAAATTATTATTGATTAGAGAAATGCTCATTAAAACAACTATGTGATACCAACTTATGCACACACATACACATACATGTACCAGTCTGGCTAATATGAAAAGAAAGAAAAGAAAAAATTATAAATATTAGAGAAGATCCGGGAAAATTAGAGTATTAATGCATTATTGCAGTTGTGAACTTATCCAGTCATTCTGAAGAGCAATTTGGAACTATGCTCAAAGGAGTATAAAGCTGTACATACCTCTTGATTCAGCAATTCCACTACTATGTCTATACCACAAAAGAAATCAATAAAAAGAGGAAAAAAAAACTCTATTTGTACAAAAATATCTATAGAAATTCTTTTTGCAATAGCAAAGAATTGGAAATTGAGAGGATGCCCATCAAATAGGAAATGTCTAGATATACTGCAATAAATAAATGTAATAAGAAATGAATAAGTATGATTTTAGAAAAACCTAGACTTATGTAAACAGATGCCAAATGAAGTGAGCAGATCCAAGAGACCACTGTACCCAGTAATAGCAACATGATACACTTAGCTCTTTTCAGCAATACAATGATCTAAGACAATTCTAAAAGATTCATGATGGAAAATGCTATTCACATCCAGAGGGGGAAAAAACCCTGTAGATTATGAATGCAGATTGATATATGCTATTTTCATTTTTGTTATTTCTTTTGCATGTTTTTTTCTTTTTGTTATGATTCTTCTTTTACAAAATGACTAATGTAGAAATATGTTTAACATGATTGTACATGAATAATCTGAGATTTTTCTTTTGGGAAAAGATGAGGGAAAGAAGGGAGAAAGAAAAAATTGGCATTCAAAATCCTATAAAAATGAATGCTGAAAAATAAAAAAGTGAAGTCTTGGAAAGAACAAAACACTCCATTTCTGTTCTGATTAAGCTGTACTGATTAAAGTACAGGACTATTAGCACTTTAGTCTTGTACAAATAGTATAGTGATATGTACTCTACCTCTGATTTCAGAGACCTAGAGACAAATTCTACCTCTGCCACTCATGCTTACTAATGGTATGACCTTGAAAATGCCATTTGTCCTTCCTGAGTCTCAATTTGCTTATTTGTAGAAAAGGAGGATTCAGTTAGATAGCCCCCAAGGTTCCTTTCAGTTATATGATGCTATGAATCACAAATGTGTATTAGCAGTAGATGACATAGTACTTGCCTTGGAGTCAGAGAGAAACTGAGTTAAAATCCCACCTAAGACACTTATTAGTTGTGTGACCATGGCTATCACTCTTTGCAAATAATTTCCTCAATTGTAAAATGTAAAACTATAAAAAAACAAAAACAAAAAACCCAAAAATAGCATTTACCTCACAGGATTGCTGCAAAGATAAAATAAAATAATATTTATAAAGCCCTTGACTTAAAGCCTTGTGCTTCATATACATGCTAGTGGTAATGGTGGTGCTAGTAGTAGTGCTACTAGTAGTAAATTTTGACTGTGTTAAATATTCCCCTCTTAATCTAAAGATGTATTTTAATTGTCCTTCAGTTGGTCTATTAATGCAAAAAAAAAAAAAAAAAAAAAAAAAAAAAGCTTTAAAATCCTCAAGAATTAGCTCTAAGAATCAGAGTGAATACAAGTACATATTAATAAATTGAGCTTAAACACTCACTGAAGGAGGAAGCTGTGAGTGAAATAAACACAGAATATGTTTTGTTCAGTTATTTCCAGTTATGTCTGATTTTTGTTTGGAGTTTTCTTGGCCAAGATAGTGGAGTGGTTTTCCATTTCCTTTTCCACTCATTTTATATATGAAGAAACTGAGGCAAACAGGATTAAGTGATTTGTCCAGGATCACACAGTTAGATGTCCCTAGAACATTAGAATTGGCATAGAATAATCTACTATTTTAGCAAGTATCAATTGACATAAGTCTCTGAAATTGCAAGTACACAAATACATTATACATGTGTGCAAAAGGATGCCAACAATGAAAATTACATATACAAAGTGTAGTTTAGGATGTACAAGTATTCTTTAAAAATGTAAATCTATTACAACAAGCATAAACAGCAAAGCTACTTTTACATAATTTAACATTAAGGTGGTCTGCATATGCAGAAAGAAAATTAACACTATTAAGACAAAAGGAAAACCAGAAAAAAAGGGAAAATGAAACCATGGAGTTTCCCATGCAAATAAATTGTAATATCAAACTACAGCAGTGTAGTCATCTAGGAATGAATTTTGTGTTTCTGGTTTTCCATAGACAAACAGATACATATCTCTTGAGGTTAATAAATATTTTGGATTGTGTAGTCTATTAAAGTAATTCTATTATGCTATGGCTAAACTTATTTCTCTTGAATTGTCCAGTAGAGACTTCTTATAGGACACCCTGATGGGAATATCCATTTAAAAAATAGAAATAAGCACATTTTGAACCATTAGGGAGCATATTCAGATTTCCCCAGTGAGCAATTATGACAATTGTTAAGGATCTCCACATTTTGTTTTTTTCTCATTATGAGAGGAGATGGAAGGGGAACTCTTATAGTGCTACTCTTTCAGACAGATAAGGATCATGCTCTGTTTCTTTTAGGAGAATAATAATTTACCTTTTAGCTGAAGGAATGCCAAGAAAAATTCACCTATTTAAGGCACTGATTAAAAATTAGGAAAATTTAAAAAGTTGTATGATTATGAGTTGATGTAGAACAGTCAGGGGTATTATAGAGGGTTTGTTTCTTTTTCACTTGAGTCTAGTAAACAAATATTAGGAAGACTAGCATGCTGCAGTCAAGTATAAATAAATAAAGTTTTATTCTTTTCTGTATGATCCCATTTGGGGTTTTCTCTGCAAAGATATTGGAGTAGCTTTTCATTTCCTTCTGCAGCTCAATTTACAGATGAGGAAACTGAGACAAACATGGTTAAGTGATTTGCTTGGGGTCTGTGATTTCTGATGATTGTTATTCTTTCTTGAAGAGGACAAAAGTGGCAGCCCTATGTTAAAGTCGAGTTACAATGTGTTTGACTATAGTTGATCAGACTACTTGAGCTCCAAATATTCTAGACAGGTCAGGAACAAATAGCCCATGTGAGCATTTGGGGTAGGATCTCTAGATTTATGCATCTCAGATTTCTTCTGTGCTACTTCAATTCTGTTTTTCTCAGAGAGCACAGTACTGGTCTGATGAGGGCACTCTATGCTAGACAGTCCTGTGCCAAAATCTCCCATGTCACACAATTAATTCCAAAGTTTTTAAGAGAAACTATTAGAGTTTCCTTGATTTTTTTCTACCACTATGTGAGCACCTGCCCTGTGTGATTTCTCCATAAAATAGTCTTTTTTGGCAAGTGTACATTAGATATTCAAACAATGTGGCCAGCCCAACAGAGTTGTGCCCTATGCTTGAATGCTTGGAAGTTTAATTCAAGAAAGGACTTCAGTGTCTGGTCTCTTACGCTGCCAGGTGAATTTCAGACTCTTCCCAAGATATTCAAATGGAAACTATTCAGTTTCCTGGCATGGCATTGGTACACTGCCCAGGCTTTACAGGTATATAACTATAAGGTCAACACAATGACTCTGTAGATCTTCAACCCTTTCTTTGGAGTCTCTTAAACACTTAAACACTGAGCTAGTTTTGGCAATGCTGTGTACCTTATTGCTAATGTATACACCTTTGAAAAGCATGCTGTCATGGTAAGTGAACTTATAAGCATTTAAAAACTTCTCCATTTGCTGTAACTGATATATGGATGGTGTGGTGCTGACTGATGGAGCACCTGTTTTCTTCTTAATTATGTTGTAACTAGGGATTTTCTAAGGCCATATTTGAACTCAGGAAGATGTTCCTAATTTCAGGCCCAGAATTCAATCTATTTTGCCACCTAGCTGTCCTTATAGATAAATAGTTTGAATTTTAATGAAATATTTTAATACACAATTTTGCAAAAAGATTTTTATATCATGAAATATCACTTTCTAAATGAAGTCTTTCCTGATTGAGAATCAATGTAATGTAGTAGAGAGAGAACTTGCCTTGAAATTGGCAGCATCTTGGATTCAAGTTCCACATCTGGCAATCACAAATTGATTGATGTTGGGCAAATAACAACCACTCATTTCTCTAGGCTATTACTTAAAGGTATAAATTACAAAGAAGGTGCTGGCTTTCATTGGTAAGGTGTGTTTCTACAGTAAGAAATTCCCTATACCAATGAAATAACAAATTTAATTCTTAATTCAGATGCTAGTCCCTCTTCCTCAAAATTACCTGTTATGACTATCAAAAAAAAAAAATCAAGAGATTATCACCCTTTTAAATTAAATATTGCAACTAGCACCAATGATCAAAGAAGCAGCAATTATACATTACCTTAAGAAATGATTAGGAAATCAAAGGAAAAATATGGTCTGTCACCTTTAAAGTGTAAAGTCATAAATTTAACTTACAGACAAGAGACCAGGAGAAGAACTGTGAGATAGACAAGGAGCTCCATCACTCTAAACTTGATAAGTCTTTCAGCTAGTTGGAGGGGCTGGGATTAGCAACTTTCTATGAGAATTTCAATCAGGGATTAGTCAGAAGTTGCATTCCCTAGGTCCACAAGAGAGTCTTGATCCTGGATAGTCCCAGAGAGCAGTGATTGGACATTTACCTTGATCAGACTTTACATGACTCTCTGAAAGGTTGTAGCCCACCAAACTTAAGTAACCCTTTGATTCTTGAAGAACATAGCATTCTGGCTGTCTTGGTGAAAAAGGAAAAGGAAAGGGGGGAGAAAATGTGGAACTCAAAATTTTATAAAAATGAATGTTAAACTTTAAATGCAAATGGAAAAAAATGCTATTAAGTAAAAAACAAGCAAAAAAAAAATAAAACAAAATAAAACAGGATCCAATCCCTGAATAACATAGGGACAGTATATCAGATAAGATGGGTGAGAAAGAGAAGGCTTTGAATAGTCCCATCAAAAGTTCATAGATAAAATTGTTTTTCACATGTATGTGGAAAAATATTTATTTTTAAATAAGAAAGAAATGCACAGATATGGCCTAACAGAAACTCAATTTAATGATGAAAAATTAAGCAAACATAAATATTATGATGGCAGGAGTGCTCGAAACACAAACCTGTCAGAGGAAAATAATTTTAAAACATCTACAGGAAATTTTTGAAGAACAAAACATAGATTGTTTATAAGATCTATTAGAATTTCTAGAAGGAAAGTGAAACAATAATTTTAAGAAGATATTATAAATGAAATGGAATGGCTAGAAGAAAGAACGGGAAAAGAAATGAGATATTTCAAGGCTGTAGAAAAAGAATTGACACCTGAGAACAAGATGTACAAAATTTTATTCAAGTTGTTACTTGAAAAATAGACTTCTTGAAAATTAGAGTTGATTGAATAAATACTCTCAAAGAAAATAAAATACTTGATGAATTAAATGTGTGTGGATTCCTCAAAGAACGTTGAAATATAGCTCTTGCAAGTGTTTTTGCAAGAAAGGGTCTCAAAAAAGTAGTCCATGTATTAAAAAGAATAAAAAATAAAATCAGTAAATCAGTAATGAGTGATTATTAAGTATCCTTTATGGGCCAAATATTTAACTGGATGTCCACAATATTAATAGAACAAATAAAACAAATCCTATACTCTAGTTATATGATTATATTGATGCAGAAACTATTTGCTTAAGGGATAACACTTTTTTAATTTTAAAAAGATTTACCAACCATCAGGTCTGGCGGAGTTGTGGAAGCAAAAAGTGAAATATTGATTGACAACAATTCTTAATATAGGTGAGAGAAGTAGACCCAGATCCTAGAAAGAAAAAAACAAAAAAAACAAAAACAAAAACAAAAACAAAAACAAAGCAAACCCTCCAACCTAAGGGATGATTAGGAGCATTCAACCTGAATCAACTAGAAATGGTATATGTATAGTCTGAAGATGCAAATCTTCTGAGATTTCTCTTCTAGTTTCTCTCTCTTCTTTCTGTTGAACAAAGAAACAGGGTTCTCCATTTGATATTCTTCTCTGACAACTATGAAAAGCATTCACTTTTTTTTTTTTTTTTTTCATTCTTTTCTGGCAGTTGATACATTGCTAGACCTGGAGAGGTGGGGGTAGAATGAGATAAGCAATCCACTCCTTATCTCTATTTAGCCATTTCTTAGAAGCTCAGCTTTAGGGTTACTTCAATGTTGTTTTTTGGAATGTTTGTTACTGAGCTAGAAATTTACCAGAGAGTTCCTGTGTTTGTTATTACCTATCATTTATGCCCTATTTTCACTTTCAAAAGAATTATGTGCAAATTATTCAGTAGATTCTGCCTTGACTAAAAAATAATTTCTAAAAAAAAAATAATAATAATAATAATAATTTCTAGGTAGTGTCACTACTGATCTTTAGAGAAGATAAAATGTAATACATTTAATAAAAATACTTTTATAACATACATAATACATATATGTGTCTATATGTATATATATGCATATATATGTGTATATATACATAATATCCACAGACTGATAGAAAATTTAAAGTGTTTGGTGCTAAAGAAAATATAGCATATGATAACAGTAATTGAGAAATCAATGTTTTTAATTTAAATATCAAATATGTAAATAGAAGACCCAAGGAAGCTGAAACAGAAGATCGTGTTATTAATAGTTTGTGTTAAGAAGCATAGGGTAGATTATTATAGGGATTCTGAAAAATAAAGGATAATATTAAGACAGAGCTAAATTTGGATAGGTTCCTTGGTCTAGGTGCTTCTTGAGGAAACCCATGACTTGAATTGGTCTTAAAATTTTTTTTTCACATCATGAAAATTTACCCCAGGGTTCTTTCCCATTCATTGCTCTGAAACCCATCCCATCTAACAAAATTTTTAAAGAAAAAAGAAAGGATCAATATATTTAAAAAGACTAAAATTATGTGCAATGTAACACAATCATTGATCTCCCACTTCTTTGAAGGGACTACTGTATTTTCTCATAATTTCTTGAGTCATGATTATTCTTTGTAATTTTCTCAGTTCATTTTTTTTATTATCTTGTGCTTGTTCTTTATATTACAGTGACATCCTCTTATACACAGTATTTTCTTGACTACGTACTTCACTCTATATCAGTTCATACAAATCTTTCTGTGATTTTCAGTTTTTTTGTCACATTTTTCCTTTTTTACACCACAGTAAAATTCTAATGGATCTATGTTCCAAAATTTGTTCAAACATTCCCTAATCCATAGTTAACTGCTTTGTACTCTAAGTAATTTATATTTTAATATCATAAAAAGTGGGTAATTGAGTTCTTTTGTTTCTGATTCTCTCATTTTATTTGCTCCATTTACATAATTATCTTATTTTATGACATATCAAAAACTTTTTCTTGGGCTTTAACATAAGTGAGTTTAGGCTTGTCTTCCCCTTAATAATTACCTCTTTTCCTTATTTCCCTGGACATTCTAGGCTTTTTTGGTTTTTGAAAATAATTTTTAATTACTCTATAAAGTGTTCATTTTATCATTCAGTTAACATAGCATTAAAATTAGAATATACTGTGGTAGTAAACATTTTTAGTTCTTTAATAAGGACTACCCATGAGCACTGAGTTTTTTCCCCCTAGCTAATGAAACTGTTCTTTTTTTTTTTTTTAAAGAACCCTTTGTAGTTGAAGTTATGAGAATTTTGTGTCTTTGGATAGAACAATCTCCAAACATTCAATGTGCTTTGCATTTATTTACGCTGCCATTTTCCTTTATATATTATTGCCTTTTTAGATATTATAATTAGAAATATTGATTTTGGGTGGTTTATTTAGTACCATGCAACATATATGGTTATTAATTGTCACAATTAGTATCTTTGCCGATTTCCTAGAATTTTCTAAGCAAACCTTTATATTATCAACAATGAGACATATTTTTTCCTATTTGCTTATCTTTCTATGTTTTTTCCTCTTCTCTTATTACATTAGTAGTATTTCTGTATCATATAAAAATTCATGAGGAAAGTAGACATCCTTGCTTTATTCCTATGCTTACTGGGAAAGTTTCCAATATATCCTCCTTGCATATTATGCTACCTTTTCATTTTAGGTGTTTTATGATGTTAACCAACAAAAAATGACTATTATTTTAGTCAATTAATCAATAAACATTTATTAAACACCTCTTGCAGCTCAGACTGCGTTCTGAACTCTGGTCACACAAAAGGAGGCAAAGACAATCCTTGCCTTCAAGGAGCTCAACAATCTAATGAGAAGAAAACACATAAATACAAACTAGACTATATGAAGAATAAATAGCAAATAATTAAGAGAAAGAAGACATTACAATTAAGAGGGATTGGAAAAGGCTTCCAATAGAAGATGGTATTTTAGCTGGGATTTAAAGGAAACCAAGAAAATCAAAAGGTAGAAATGAGAGAAGCATTCCAGTCACAAGGAACAGCCAGAGAAAATGCCCAGGGCCAAGAGATGAAGTGTTTTCTTTATGGAACAGCAAATAAACTAATTTCTCTTAAAGAAGTTTTAGAATTCCCTTTAATTTATTAATTCCTTTCAAATTTATTTCTTTCATTCATTTTTCTACTCAGTTAAGAAGTTGACTAAAATACTCTTACTTCTCCTTCCTTCTACTTTGTTTTACTTGTAATTTATTTCACTTATACTTTTTTCTTAAAATGTTCTTTTCTTTCTTTCTATTATATGCTTTTCTTTGATTCATGATCCTGATATTTATTTATTTCTTCTTTTATCTTACTTCTCATGGAGGCTTTCAAACTACCTGTTACAAATTTTCTCTTTTAAATAGTTTCTATTATTACCTTCTAGATATTTCTTCCTGTTTCCCTTTTTCTTTTGTGTAATACCTTCAAAAATACCTCTTCCTGCAGGAAACAACAGATTTCCTCATGGTGGGAATTTTCCCAGTGCCCCTGATTGTACATTTTATTACTGTTCTTTATCTTCTCAATGATCTGGTGTTTTTTCCCTCCCAATTATCCATGAAATTTCTCTGGATGCATGTTTCTCACTCTGCTGGGTGTTAGTTGTTCCTAAAAACCCTGATTCTCATTTTCCTAAGTTAGGACATTTTCCATGGAGACACAACACTCTCGTAAATTATGTTCTAAGTACAAAATCCTTGAGATCTTATCAATTATAAGGTTTTCCTCTCATATTACAGAATCACTCTTTTTCTATGTGAATATTTATTAGTGAAACCATCTTACATCACTGCATCAAAATTTCTCCCTTTCTTTGCTCTATTTCAATACTTCTATTTACCACCCACCTATTTTCCTATAGCTTTTCTTCCAGAGACATTGCAGCAATCATTTTTCTGTATTGTTAAACATTGAACTTTAGTAAGGTATCATACATTCCATCTATTTCTCCCCCTCTCTTTTTAAAAGTAACCTCCATTTCTGCATGTTAGTTCCCCCTAAAATTTTGATTCATATATAACTGGGATTATTCTGAGGTTCATTCCATGATACTTCAGGTCTCACTTCCTTATCACTGTTTTCTTAAAATTTCTACTTTTACAGTAGTCTTTTTGTGTATTTTTAGAAATAAATTTGGCAATGGCCTCTATTGTTAATCCCATGGGTGTCTCTCTTTTTTTCTTTATGTAATTTCTTTTATTATCTGTACCATTTGTAGTCCCCCTATTGTTTGTTTACTTTGCTTATATTTTTGTTGTCTGGGGTTTTTTTTACAAAGTAGATAATCTGCTTAGGTATAATTTTTGGTAGTAATGATTCAAATACTTTTGTTATACGTTGTTCTTTTAAAAACTTGATTATTAAATTCAGGTCTGTAGAACTATCACCTTGGATTCTATTGAGCGCCTTTGTTTTTCAGAATATGTTCTATTTCCTCTTTTGCTTTCTGGTGGCTACAGAATAGTCTTGTATTACTTTAATTTCTTTTCCTTTATATTTGAAGGTTTTTCTACTATTGTTTGAAGAATTTATATTTTTCCATTTTAATTATCACAATTTAACCATTATATATCTTGGAGTTTGTAGCATAATTGTTTTCTGGAAGCAATCTGTTGATTCTTTCAATTGGCCATTTGTTTTCTGTTTTCAGAAGTTCTGATCATTTGTTTTGTTTGTTTGTTTGTTTGTTTTTTTGTTTTATTCTTCTGGTAAGCCTCCAATATTTAAAGTAGTATCTCTATGAATTCTATTTTCTAAATGAATATGTTTTACATGTATAGAGATTATTTTTTTTAACATTGATTTTCTTATTTCTCTTCCAGATTTCTTTCCTTTCTTTTCATTTGCTTTATCAATTAGTTGTTCTTTTGTTTCTTTGGTGAGATTTGTCACCATGGATTAATGGTTTTACATTATTTCTATTCTGTTAATTATTTTTGCTGGGTATGCTATAAATTTTGCCTTCAGGATTCACATATTTCTGTAGAAACATTCCATAGTATCTTGGGAATCTACAGCATTCTTTGTATCATCTTTTGCAGATTCTTTCTCCTTTGTTTTGCAATATTTATTCAGAGATGGTTAGATTTTTTTTTTAAATGATGTTGAAACTATAGTTTCTTCTGTAAATAATCTCTCATTAGTTTATCTTGTGCTTAAGCTCTTTAAGGGACTTTTAGTTCTGATATATTTAGTAATGTAATATTTTTTTTTTTGCTTATATTTCAACATCATCCACTTTTTGAATCATTTTCCCTTTATGATAGTTTCCTTGAAGTCTTTCAAAATCTTTCAAAATTATCTTATTCTCCTCCAATACTGGGGAATTAATTTTTCACTAGACTTAAATCTGTTTCTATCTTCTAATCTAGCTTCTAGATTAGGAAGTGGGGTTAAGGACAAATATGACCTAAACTGAATGAAATTCCATCTTTATCCAGGCCTGGTGGAGATATATCCTTGACCTGTTACTTCTGTACTTCAGTTTTCTGACTAAGCATTGTTATAGTATAAAAACCAAGGAGAACAAGCTTTTGGATTTCTAAGAGAGTGGTAGGGTAGAATCTTCTGTGCAACTTGTGCAACCACACTGATTCTTGGAGTGGGAAAATAAGTATGCTAGATATTATATATTATATGATATATATTATATATGATATTATATATTAGCCTTTGCCTTTTGTTGGTCATATGACATTTTTAATGTAATACAGAAGCACTGAGAAAGTACACAAAGGTTGTGAATGAACAAAGGTTGTGAATGTAGAGTTTTGGCAAAAACAAACAAACAAAAAAAAAACCCAAAACAAAACAAACAAACAAAAAGACAGATTGATCTGATCATTTTACAAAGATTTATTTGATAGTAGCCTGTAAAACAAATTGCTAGCAGGGGATAATGTACAGCATGAATAAGAGTATAGAAGCATGGTGTATCAAAGATTATTGAAATAAATCATGGATGAAAATATGTAAATCTCAATTAGGTGTAACATGCTCTCCTGGCAGTTACAATTACACCTAGAGCTAATGCATATGTGTAATAGTATAAAATGCAGCAACTAGAAGTTGAGTTAAAAATAGAACGACAAACAATTTAAAAAGAGTTACTAGACTTGCAGGTTAAATTACAGGTTGAGATAGAGAAAGAAGAAAAAGCTAGGTTACTACAGTTAGAAAAGGAAAAGTTCAAACCAGTGGCTGAAGCTAAGGAGAGAAATAAAAGAACCACATGGACTTCAGTTGGAGAAATTCTTCTTAGTGTTTTGTTGGTTTACCTCATGTTATTATTGTCTTAAGGAATTTATTGATTATCCTTCCATTGAGAAGAGGTTTATAGTTCTTTCTATGTGCAAAGCTTGGTTTGGATTTTAAATCAGCCTTTGGGAAATTTTCCAATTCCTGACTCTCTTCCCTAAGCCCCACCTTCGTGGGCCAAGGGAGAAGGAGGAGGAGGAAAAGGAAGGGCGATAATATCATCAGCACTGCCCATTAATCCATTCAAAACTCCTGTGTCTTCTTTCAAAAGAGGAGTAGGCTTTATGACCCAAGGCAAAAAGGAATTGTGGTATATTGACTATAATATTCAGAAAAAATTTAAAATTACAGTTTGGTTAATTTCTAAGAAACCTTACAAGGATAAGACCTTGCAGTGAGAGAGAGTGGAGTTTTATACTTATAAAACCTCTAGGATAGTCTTTGGAGAGTTGGAACTCTTCTTACCTTGTAGACTTTCCACTTCCACAGGTGGGCTTGATTTCCCAAACCCCTACGAGTATTTATAAAACAGTGTTTATGTTTAGAATGGTTTGGAAAATTGCTGTCTTAATCACTAGAATAGATAGACAATGTGTGATCTCTGACTCAGGAGGAAAAGTAATATCAGATTTATTGATTCACACTCCTGAAGTGCAAGCTATGAAAGCTTCAGTCCCAGATATCCCTGAATTCTTTTGCCTAAAATCAAAGTTTGAATTTCTGATACCAAATTGCACTTCAGGAGTGTGAAAAGGTATCAGCTCTTTTAAGAACTTCGAGAGCCAGAGAGAAATCGCTCAGATAAATATTATTCCCTACATGTCCATTTTCAGAGTGGACTTTCGAATCATATCTTTTATAATCAGGCTGCTAGAGTCTTATATTTCCAAATTGTGATAACTAAAGAGGAAGCTAGGAGCATGGCATAAGGCTATATAGCTTATCTTTCTTTTCACTCTCCTATGCACTTTATAAGACAAAACCCTTATGATTGGAAATTTAATATTTTAAGACCAATGGACATTATGGATTCATTCCAATCTGGAGAAGCGTCTAGGCATGTGATCAACCATTTTTCCATTGTAGGAATCTCACATGCATTTAAGATAGGTTATGGATTGGCTTATAAACATTTTGCTTTTAGATGTTTTTGCATTGAATTTGACTTTACCCATTCCATTGGCATTTCTTATAATACTACCAGTCAAGTCATTACTGGACAGACTATATCCCCAGATCTTCTCTTCTAAACAAGAGAAGGGAATTTTGGGATATGCACAAGATGTGGCAAGACATATATGTGATTGCTTACAATTTTTAAATTTTGATTTAAAATTTTTAAACTCTTTTGATTTTGCATTTTTAAATTTTGATTTTACATTTTTAAAGTATTTTGATTTTATATTTTTAAGTTATTTTGGTTTTACATTTTTAACTTCTTTGCATTTTACCTTTGTAATGCACTTCTGGCATACACAGAAAGTGCAGCTAAGTGACTGACTGACTTTTGTTTGACTTTCATCTTTTTGACAAAAACTTTGTTTCCACTGTGATGTGGAAAGGCCCAGAAGGCATTTGGAAAGACCCAGGTTGGGCCAGGGTTTGGGGCCCCTGAGTACATTCCTTTCATTCTAGATGCAGATTTAACAGCAGAAGAGTTGATCCCCATCAGAGACATTTGTGACCTGGGGATCCAAGAGAAGGACCAGACAACAGCACAGAGGGAGCAGCCAGATGTCAGCAGCCCTTCAGACGCTGATGGCAGCAATGTCCCTCCTAACGGTGACACCAGAGACAGCAGACACAGTTCCAGTGTTGCAGCTGAAATGGACTGTTTTGGGTGATATGCAATATAAAGATTGTAAATGGACAATGGGCCTGCTTGCTTCTCCCATGACTACTTGCCATATGGTGGCCTGGGGAGAAGCTTTGCCCTATGCTTTCTATTGAAGGACTATGCTTTTAAATTAGTGGTTGAAAAATCAACACACCCACTTGCTGTTGTTACTGAGACAATGTTACTGGACATGGCTTTGCTTATGTGCACCTGTGAAACTAGAATTGCTCTAGAATTGTGAAAAGTGCAATAGAGAATTGTGGTAAGCTAGAATTGGTCTAGAATTGTGACAAGTGCAATAGAATTGTGATAAATGTAACTAGAATTGTGAACCTTACCTCACTGATATTTAATTGTTAACTAGAATTGTGATGTTTTACCTTGTTGACTTCCCACTTCAGTGTTGACATCCTACCTCATTGGCATCCAACCTCTTTGGCTTATTATCTCCGTGAGTATGACTTTAATGAATGGGTTGAACACTTGGGCCACTGTTGAGCCTAGTTCTCATTGTCATACTTCTGTTTACTGATCTGTTGCTTTGTGAACCTCCTTGGGCAAAACACTCTGTCATCTCATGGATCAAGTGAACTATAGTTGGTGATAAAAGTTTAGCTTGATGAGATGTGCGGCTCCTGCAAAACAAGAGAAGGGAATTATAAGGGTCCTTTAAATGGGTGGCCACAGCACAACAGGAGATTGAGTGCCCCAGAAGTATTCTCTGTGGATATAGGACTGCCCTGTGGGTGGGATCCTGGCCATATTGTGATAGCTTTATAATGGGTGATGGCTCTCTTGCTGGTTGGCTGTGTGTGTGTGACCTCACAGTATAAGCCCACTGCAGACAGCAGTCACTCTCTTTAACCTGGCTCCCTAGCCGGGGGTAGCCAAGCCAAGCTGATGGATAGCCAAGAGAGGTAAGGAGTTTGGTAATGAACACATGGGTCTTCAGACCAGGTGTTCACTAGGGAGTTAACAAGTCAGGGCATTAAGTTATGGCATTATGTGAGTAGGTGTAATAAAGGCTTTTAAGATTACACATGTTTGTTCTTGAGTATTCTATCGGTTATTAAACTACTATTCAAGAAATCATGGCCAGAGACCTTTGAAGGTCTCAGAGGAGGCGAGCCGGGTAGAGTTGACACCGCAAAGGTCAGTGGTCAAAGGTACTCTGTTGGGCCTAGGACAGACTAGTAATTGTAACAGCCAGGAGGGCATGTTACAATTAGGATAGTAAGAGTGAGAAAATTTTTTTTAAACTGGTCGTTCAATGGAAGAAAAAAACCTAAGTTTAAAAAAAAAATACTTTTCTTACTATTTTCATCTACATTTCACAAAGCAAACGTCTTCTTTCCCCCTTCCATAGAGCTAACTCCTATAACAAAAAATTAAGAGTGATAAAAATTCACTATGATATAGAAAAAAAACTTATATTATATGCAATGTTCCAAAACAAACCTCTGCAACCCCTATCTCTGCAATGGAGCAGAAAAGTATATTTTCATTTCTTTGGGAGATCACCCTTAGTCATTGAAATTTTAAATCATTTAGTTTTAATTGTTTTGTTGCTGTTTTTTTCTCCACTTTACATTGTTGAGATTATTTTACATACTATTTTCTTAGTTCTTCATACTTCACTTTGAATCAGTTCATATAAATCATTCACATACATCTTCATATTCACCATTACAATTATATTCCACTATGCATGTAATAGTATTCATGTACAATAATATACTTAAAGGATCATAGATTTGGGGCTAGACTAGACCATAGAGGCATACAATTAAACTCTTTGTTTTGCAATTGAGGAAACCACAACACAGGAAAATTTAATAATTTTTTTGCTTAACATACACTAAGTGTCTGAGGCACTATTTGAACCCAGGTCTCCCTGATTCTATCATTGTATCCAGTACAGCAGGCTTGCTCTAATTTGGCCATTCCTCAATTGATAAACAATTCTAAGAACCTGTAAAATGTATAGAAATTATGAAACCCTTTTTTCTTTCTAAGAAAATATCAATATATTGAGGCAAAGAACTGAAAAAAAAATGACATATCTATTCATCTGTTTAAGAATGTAAGAACACAGAAAATTCCATAGATGTATATAGGGGACATGTTCACCTTTTCTTTCTTATTCCTATAGTAGTATATCTGACATAAGCAAAGTAACTTTCTTAGAAATATCTTTTCTTCAGAATAATATTTTAATGAAATAATTCCATGAAAGTATGAATTAATCTCCTATAATTAAATAATTCCCTGAGAAACTCAGTTATCTAGTTCTTTGGATTAGGTCTTCTGTTCCAAATACTGACCTCCACAAATGAAAATTACAGTATCTGAATACACAAATGACCTAGTATTTTGAGTACTGGAGACATATTGGAGGAGAATGCTCTCAAACCATGCAAATGCAGTAAATGCAGGCTGGCAATTTCCTCAGGATCAAACAGCATAAATGTCAGGGATGAGATCTGAATTCAGATTTCATTGATCCCAAACTCAATACTATATCCATAGCACCATGCAGTTTATGAAATGACTATGGGAGATAGTAATGGAATCATATTGAAACTCATAAATTTTTCTCTATTCTCATGGCATTTCATAAGCTGGTAGGCTTACAATGCTGATTTTAGAACATATCTGCTCTCATGGAAATAGATTATATCTTCTTCATTTTCCTCTTATTTTCTTTAGGGGGCAGTCTGAGAAAAGGGTCCATTAAAAAGTAAGAGAGGGAACTAGAGGGGAAAAAATGTTTGGCCTACCCAGTATGAGTAAGTCAACCAACTTACATTCCAAATGTTTTCATTGATGGTTAAGTAGAATTATTCTGTAATTTGTCTAGGGCCCCACTGAAGGTGAGTCACTGAGAACTGAGTATTTATATTCCTCCTGACCTCAAAATTTTTAAACCTTAGATGGGGTCATCTAAGGAGACAGTGGAAAACTTCCATGCAACTTATTGGCAGATAATTTTGCTTCTGATTTCAACAAACTTGGGCTATGACGCATGCCATCTGGCTATTGGGGAAACTTAAGTACATATTAACTGCCTGTGTGATCGACATTCCTGCCATTTACTTGTAAATTATAGCACCTGCAAATGAGGAAAAAAAAAAAAAAAAAGTATATGTCTTATGATTCACTCCGAGGGGCTGGGGGAAGAGGGAGTTTAATGACACAATGCTGTTTCATCGACTTTTTAAATCTGCCTCTGATTGGTACAGCTGTTTTTCCCAAACTCTTTTGAATGTGCTGTGTAGTATGATAGGGGAGTAGAATGCCCAGGAGATAATTCAAGCAGGAATATGTGAAAACTAGGGTGGTCTCCTCCCATTCCTTGAAAAATTTTCCAGAACATTTTAAAGTCAAATGGGGCTATTTCACACAGTTCCTAAAATAATCAGTTCCCACTCCTCTCCCCAGAGAGAGGTATATCTGAGGATAAGAAACTTGTGAAAAGCAAATGAGTCCGATTAGTTATAACAACCTAAGTTTTCATGTCAGTGGCAGCTGTGGTATAGTGGATAGAGACTAGAGTCAAGAAAAATCTAAATTCAAATGCTTCCTCTTGCATATACTGTCTATTTTAACTAGTTAACTAGTTAACTTTTAGTAACCACACAGTTCTCAGAGACTATAAGTTACAGGTGATTCGCCAACCTCATCTGCCAATTGATAGAAAAGATTTCAGCCAATGAAGTCATAGTTCTGGATGAAAACCAAACAAAACCATAAACCATCAGAAACTGTGCACAGACTTTTTTTTTTCTTTTTTTTTTTTTTTTTAATTCATTTTTCCAAATTATCCCCTCCCTACCTCCACTCTCTCCCCCCCGATGACAGGTAATCCCATACATTTTACATGTGTTACAATATAACCTAGATACAATATATGTGTGTAAATACCATTTTCTTGTTGCACATTAATTATTAGCTTCGGAAGGTATAAGTAACCTGGGTAGATAGACAATAGTGCTAACAATTTACAGTCACTTCCCAGTGTTCCTTCTCTGGGTGTAGTTGTTTCTGTCCATCATTGATCAACTGGAAGTGAGTTGGATCTTCTTTATGTTGAAGATTTCCACTTCCATCAGAATATATCCTCATACAGTATTGTTGTTGAAGTGTATAGTGATCTTCTGGTTCTGCTCATTTCACTCAGCAACAGTCGATGTAAGTCTCTCCAAGCCTCTCTGTATTCCTCCTGCTGGTCATTTCTTACAGAGCAATAATATTCCATAACCTTCATATACCATAATTTACCCAACCATTCTCCAATTGATGGGCATCCATTCAACTTCCAGTTTCTAGCTACAACAAAAAGAGCTGCCACAAACATTTTGGCACATACAGGTCCCTTTCCACTCTTTAGTATTTCTTTGGGATATAATCTCTAATATCTCATTTACATGACTTTCAAATCAATATTCCCAAAATATAATTTCTCCAGCTCCTCATTGCCTACGTCTAGGATAAAATACAGACTCATCTTTTTGGCATTTAAAGGTCTTTCTTATTTTGTTCCTATGTTTTAGAATTTCTAGGACTTATACAAAGCCTATTCTGAATCACCCAGTTGTGTAGCACACTTCCTAAAAATTGCTTTTGGACTTAATCTAATTATTTTTTCTATTTATTAATGTATGTGTTGTTTTCCTCTAATAGAAAATAAGCAATGCTGGGTCAAAGGGTATGCACTGTGCACAGACTTAATGTGAGTCTACCTTCAGCACAAGTAAATAAATGTAGCAGTCCTTCATGAAGTCTTGCTTCGGTCCCAGAACATGAGTTTGACTAGATTGCTTTCATCCTCCTTCCTTCAGAAGCCCCCTAATGCATCTAGGAAAACATGCAAACTCCTCAGCTTGGCATTTAAAGTTCTCCATAGATAGGTTCCAGCCTACCTTTCCAGCTTTGGGAACATTATTTATTTGTTTACATGAATCCTATGTTCCAAGCTGTCCTACTTGCTGTTTAATAATCTCAACATTTTAGCCTCTGACTTTGTCTTTTCACACAATATTTCGTAAAGCTGGAATTTATCTCATTCTTTTCATTTCTGCCTCATTGAATCTGTATAAACCTATAATCCAGGGAAAGAAGGGAAGAGCAAGCAGCATTTAAGTGTCTTCTATGTGTCAGGTGCTATCTAAGTAATTTAAAAAATATTTCCTCATTTTATTTGATCAAACATAGTGGGCATGTAATAAGTACTTGTTGGAATTGATTGGATTCAATTAAATAAGAAGTGTTTATTAATTGCCTAAGTTCAAGAAATTATGTGATTATAAAGACAAAAATGAAACAGTTTCTACCCTCAAGGAGCTTATTTTCTATTAGAGGAAAACAACACATACATTAATAAATAGAAAAAATAATTAGATTAAGTCCAAAAGCAATTTTTAGGAAGTGTGCTACACAACTGGGTGATTCAGAATAGGCTTTGTATAAGTCCTAGAAATTCTAAAACATAGGAACAAAATAAGAAAGACCTTTAAATGCCAAAAAGATGAGTCTGTATTTTATCCTAGACGTAGGCAATGAGGAGCTGGAGAAATTATATTTTGGGAATATTGATTTGAAAGTCATGTAAATGAGATATTAGAGAAGAGTGCTTTAAGTTGGAGGAGTCTATAGTCTTTAAACAATTCAAAGAATATTGAAAACCATAAAAAGTGACTTAAATAATCCAAGTTCACTAATTCTTTGAATCAAATCATGCTCCATTAATGCTTGTAGACATATAATTCATCTTTCCCACATTTGAACAGGAAGAATACCTACAAGGACAATATTATTTTTGTTCCCTACCACTAGCATTATAAAGACATGTTGCTATTTTTGGTCTTTCTAAAGTCATTTCACTTCATAAAAAACTTGCTTTATGCTTAATTCTATCTACATTTAAGGAGAACTTCTTTATCATTTTTATAGCCGTAAACTGAGAAACATTCTCTTTTGAGTTTCATAAATGAAAGTATTGTCTCCCATCTGCTTAATAAGAACATTAATTTAAAGCTGGGAGGAGGCATAGAATCTCTCATCTTATAAATAAAAGTTAGATTAAGTGACATGTATCTCCTTGCTGTTCCTCTTATAAAACACTCCATCTTTGAACTCTGGGCATTTTTCTTTCCTTTATGGTTTCTACTTCTTAGTTTTCCTGACTTCCTTTAGTCTCAGAAAAAATCTTATCTTTTACAAGAACCCTTTTTTGGACTTCCTTTTCCTTTTACAAGAACCCTTTTTTGGACTTCCTTTTCCTGAGTGCCTTCTCTCTGAGGTCATCTCCAATCAATCCTGTAAACAATAGCAAACAAACACACACACACACACACACATAGATAACATACATATATAATATACACTATATATATATATATATATATATATATATATATATATATATATATATATTTTTTTTTTTTTTCATATTATATCTCTTATTGGACTATTAGCTGCCTGAGAACAGGGACTATATCTTGTGTCTCTCCTCTCCTTCCTTCCACAGTATCTATCACATATGAGGCACTTAATAAATGTGTGTTGTTGACTTGGGAAAATGTAGGTGCATCAAGAAGTTATTATTATTATTATTATTATTAGCTTTGGCGATTGGGGTTAAGTGACTTGCCTAGAGTCACACAACTAGGAAGTGTTAAGTGGCTGAGGTAATATTTGAACTCAGGTCCTCCTGACTTCAGGGCTGGTGCTCTATCCATTGTGTCACCTAGCTGCCCCAGGGAGTTATTTTAATGAGAGGCATGTTCAGGGAAGAACATTGAATTGGATGTCTGGAGATTTTGGTCACCGTTAACTCTACTCTTTAATATTCACATGACATTGAAGATTTCAAGGTCCTCATCTCTAAACAACAATAACAAATTTTTTCTTGTAAGGTCCTTTCTAACTTTAAATTTTTTGTCCTGTCATCATTTCCTCTATTCCTTTCATCTGGTGCTAGACAACTTTAGAAGATATTATTTTTTTATGGAATGAATCCTGGTGATCAACCTAACCATGTGAGTTAGGAATTGGTAAGATAGTATCTCTGAGACAACTCCAAGTACTCAGAATTTTTCATTGTATCCTAAATGGTAAAGAACTTTGACCACAGTTGGAGGGAATATTTTTATTGTATAGTCTACATCTTCTATGGATAATCCAGCATCCCAGAAAATATAGCCTCTGTGATGAGGATTAACTCCATCAGAAGCTGATAGCTTCACTTATCGAGCATGTTGAAAAGCAAAGAGAGTCCCCTAGATTGTCTTAGGAGGGAAGAATGAAATAATCAGTCACCAAAGCTAGGTAATAATTTGGAGAACAATACTGTGAAATATGCAACTGAAGTCAGCAGGGTACCTTAATGAAGCCTTTAAATCAAAGAATGAGGCAGGTAAATCAATCCCAAATGGCAAAATCTTTAAAACCTGTAGTAGCTTATCAATAGAGAAGACATAGTAGAAAGCCAAATAAAAGAAAGAAAATGGGCTGAATGGTTCTTGTGTCTTGCCCATCTCAGGAGGACAATCATGGGATTAAATGTTTATTTGAGGTCCTTATTCTATTTTTTTTTCTAGAAGGAGAAAAACAAATCTAGGGAGTATATTTGTTGCTAGAGAAAAATATCTTCAGGAAAGCTATTAGTTACTATAAGGCTTGACACAAGGAAGCACTTAGTAAATTCAGTTCAAACAAAATAGTAACATCATAGCCATTTTTATTTGTACTTTATGGACATCTCTACTTGCTTCTTTGACACTTAAGACTGCCCATTTCTAAATCTGTCTCAATCCTTTGGTCAAACATAGCATTTGCTTTTTAAAACATGCCTTTAATAGTTCAAATTTATGATGAATTATAGGGATCTTTTAATCAATGTTTTATTATCATATTAAAGAAATATTGTGTATTTTAAAAAATCTTCCTCCTTGGGCTAGAATTAGGAAATTCACACTAAATATATTTTGATTAAGAGTATTCTCTTTTCATACCTAAACTATGAAATGTGCTTACTAGTTCATTAATTAAACTTTATTTATTAATTAGAGCTGGGATTTGATTTTCATGTAATATAAAGGTTATAGTTACTAGAAACATCAATTAAATAATTATAACTTGATTGGACATGTTGGTTAAAATTATGAGAGTTCATCACAAAAAAAAACAAATTTGAAAGATTTCAAATACACATACCTCAGCTCACATTAGATAGGTGCAGATGCTAAAGAAGAGACTGACTGCTTGAGTGTGTAAATGTTGCACATTTTTGGTAATCTTTGTAGCCTTTTCTCTGTCTTACAAATGTGGAGTTGATATTTAATTATCTTTTTTTTTTTTTTTTTTTTTTTTTTTTTGATGCAAAAACATATTTCTCCAGGGGCAGCTAGGTGGTACAGTGGATAGAGCACCAGTCCTGAAGTTATGAGGACCTGAATTCAAACCTGGCCTCAGACACTTAAAACTTCCTAGCTGTGTGACCCTGGGCAACTCAGTTAAACCCAACTGCCTCAGCAAAAAAGAAAACCCTACTTCTCTATCCCCCTATTATAAGCTCCATTTTTATAGGAGAAATTTCAATCTATAAAATTTTTTTGTTCAGTTAGAAAAGGTTATCTTAAAAATGAAAAAAAGAAAGAAAGAAAAAAGGAAAGAAAAAGAAAGAAATGGCATAGAATATATAGAACCAAGTTTTTATTAAATGTTAGGAATATTATCTGGGTGATATTATTTGCATATTGAAGACTTGATTAGGATTACAAATGAGGCAGACATCTAAGTGTTTAATTTCTATAAAGCACAAACACAAATACCAATACATGAATACACATGTCCATATATAAACACTCTCCTCACTCTAGTCAAATCTCCATTCAGCTATCAAAGTGATTTTTTTAAAGCTCAGATTCAACCATATTATCTCCTTACTAAACAAACTCCAGTGACTTCCTATCACCTGTTTGATGTAAAAGCTCTTCATAACTTAGCCCCACTAACTACCTTTCCAGTCTTCTTATATTTTACACCCTCCACATCATCTTTGATCTGATGACACTGGCATTTTTGCTATTGCACAAACAAGACACTGCATCTCTTGCCTCTGGACATTTTTATTTGGTTGTTTCCCATTCCTGGAATGCTCTTTCTTCAGATCTCTTGTCTCCTGACTTATTTCAAGTTCCAAATAAAATTCAATGTCCTATAGGAAACTTTTCTTAATTCTAGTTTCTTCCCTCTGTTATTATTTTATATCATCTTGTATATAAGATGTTTGTAAATATTTGTTAGTGTATTGTCTCCCTCATTAGTTTGTGAATTTCTTCAGGACAAGGATTGTCGTTTATCTTTTTATATCCCTAACACCTAGAAACATAGTGCCTGGTATGTAGTAGGCCTGGTAGAGATAAATACTTATTGACAGACTAAAACACACACACACACACACCCCTATCAAAATCATTAACTTGTAAAAAGCAAACAAAAATTCCTCAACAAACTAGCATTTAGAGTTTTTTTTAAAATAACCCGAGTTGGTGATACTCAGCATTTCTGTGACCTCACGAGCTAAACATTACCATACTATAATAGAGCCAAATATAGACATTCTTCTGTTTATTTATTTATTTTGGTCTCCCAATTTTCCTTCTAGAACCATCAGCCCAAGCTCATGATTACTTTGTGTCCTATTTCACTATCAACACCTTCTGGGTGTTATTCCCAGAAGCATTAAGACTTTAATATAGAGCTTTAGAAGATTAGAGGGGACAGTTAGAAGGTACAGTACCAGGACTGGAGTCAGAAAGATCAAAGTTTAAATCAGACCTCAAACATTTACTACCTGGGTGACCCTGAGTGTCACTTAGCCCTATTTTTTTCAGTTTGAATGACCTGAAGAAGGAAATGGCAAGCCTCTCTAATCCCTTTATCATGGAAGTCCCAAATGTGGTCACAAAGAGTTGGATATGACCGAAAAATGACTAAACAACAATGATAATGTAGCAGAAGTAGGAACAATTAGTAGGAGTTTCAGAAAGATTAGGATTAATATCAGAAAAAAAAAAAAAAAAAAAAAAAAAAAAAAGCAGATAACTTCCTAACAATTAAAGTTCCCCAAAATCAATTAGTTGCCTGAAGAACTTCATGGATTTCATTTCATTGGAAGTCTTTAAACAGTGACTGGACTGCCTATTAATCAAGGATTTTATCAGGGGCATTCTTCTTCTGGTATGGGTTATGCTTTTTAGCCACAGGTTCTGCTCAGTTCTAAAATTTTCTATCTTTGATTCTAATTCCATGGAAAAAAAGATGTAGCAGTGGGGCTAGCCAGAAAGAGAGTATTCAATGTTAGCTTCATAAAGGTCACATTGAGTAGACATAAGAGGGCTCATTGAAAAAAAAGGTCTTGTTTGAAAGTTTGAGGAGTTAGTCTGTGTTTGAAAGGCAGTCAGGAATCATTAAAGATTCTCAAAGGAGGGTAATATAAGAAGGCAAGTCTAGAAGTGGTAATCAAGATCAATATGGAGGGAGGAATAAGGTTCAGGGCAAAGAGTTCAGAACTAATCAGGTTGAGAATGTTCTTAGCACCTCATTACTATATTTTTTCAAAGATTGGCCGAGGAATTTGACATGAGACAGGGATTTCTTGTACCATACCTAAATGAATTTAATTACTAAAATACAAAAATAAACTTTATTTATTCCCTATAATAGATATGGAGGTCAATACTTTAGTGATAAGGATCAGGCTTATTATTAGGATGTACAGAGAATATCTCACATTACTAATTCAGATTTCTCTAAATAGCTCCAAATGATTTGAGTACATAAGCTACCAAGACTGGTAGTATCTGTTTTAGGATATGTTTGGTCACTTTTGTCTAGGGAAAGAAACATAAAGCAGAAATATCCCCAAATCATAAAGTCCAGTCTCAATTTCACTGAGATTAGCATATTTTATGACTACCTGGTATGTATTTTATTCATATAAAGGTATGAATAGCCTTTATAGCTATCTGGGAGGAGGGGAAAAAGCCCCCTTCCCTTCATAGGAAGTCCAAGGGAGAACTCAAAACCCAACCGCATATTAAGAGAGAGTAGAAATTGTCTTGTTCTTTGTTTTAGTTATTTATTTTTAATAGAATCAATAACATTACAAGGTGATGCCTTTATTTGCATTTGAATTGGATTTAAGTGAGGTAAAGTTGTATAAAGTCACCAACCTCTCCTTTAGACTCTCTTCCAGATTTCAAACTTTTTCTATCAAAAATCAGTGAAAAAACAAAAGTTAAGGTAGCTGTGATGATCAACATGCAGTAGTTGATTTTGACATCTTTCATCTCTGACAAAGCTCTAAATACTCCATGGAACCTGATTCAGCTATCTTCTTAGTCCTTGGGACAAATTGTTTTCATCTTCCCATCCTGCCAAGGGAAGTCTTCATATGCTAGAGTATATGTCTGCTAATTCACTATAGATTTGAGGTCTGTTGGTTATTCTCCTCTGGTTTAGCCCATCTGCCAAGATACTTTTATGGTGTCATGGTCATTGAAGCTTCTTGGAGCCTCCTTGAAAAACTCTTGTTGCTCAGAGGTCAATCATTTTTACTTTTATTTTTTGGCCACATCTTCCATAATAGGTCAAGTATATGGAGATAAATCAAAACCTTTTGATTTTACATGTCTTTTATCATGGGATCCAAGAAATTAAATGTAAAATAAAAATATGCTATTCCTTAGTAGTATAGAAGAGAAATGTGGCCCTTGTTAATCAGGGCAAATAAGTTCCTGGAATGGTCCAGCCACTAAAAGTAGCACATATGGCACCAAAATGAGGCATGTTTCCTCAAAGATATAGTCAGTGTAAAAGAAGTAATGTTGAGCTGCAAGTATGAAGTAGATACAAAGCATTACTTTTTAGGGACAAAACACCAACAATTAAAGCATCAGAAAAGATCTCATAGAGGAGTTAGCATTTGAGCTGATCTTTGAAGGAATCTAGAGAGATAAGGCTGAAGTAAGGAAGAAGCACATTTTAGGCTCAGAGGAGAGTCAGGATAGATCCAAAGAAGCAAGAAATGGAGTGACATTTACTGGATTCAACAAGTAACTCAGTTTGACTAGAACAAAAAGTATGTGAGAGGAAGTAACATGAATTCAAATTGCACAGGTAAATTTGTTTTGTTGGGTAGTAATTCCCCTCCCCCCATTTCCTCAGGTTTATTGTGTTAATTTTGTTATCCAATTTATCATTTATTTTATTGGATTGATTAGTGCACTCATATTTAAGTTGTGAGCTAGATGTTTTCTTTCATTTGGTGCTAATATTTTTTCAAATGATGATTTTTTTCCCCCCTCTTGTGCTGTAAGCAAAATGCTATGTCTTTTCTGTCACTTTAGCATAATCTTTCTAAAAGGTATCCCTGTTTCTGATGTCTCTCTTCTCAACCCAAACTCCTTCTTGTATTTGTTAACCCTTTTCATTTGGAGTTTTAAGGTTTTTTTCCCCTTCTTTTTAAATCTGGTTATCTACTTTTTTTTTTTTTTTTTTTGCTCAGGTAATTAGATTTTTCCATTTTGTATTCCCTTTCATGGATCTGTTCATTAGTTAATTTGTTTTAATTTTATTTTTGTATCCCTTTTAAGAGAGGATTTATCTCCCTCAATCTCTTCATTATTCTCTCTTTTTCTGCTCTGGTTCATAGTCACTATGTTTTTTGTTTTTTTTTGTTTTTTTGTTTTGTTTTGTTTTGTTTTAAAGTGCCTCTCTATTCCTGTTATTCCTCATGGACTCAGAATTTCTGAAGTATGCTTTCTGGATTTTTTGGTCTAAACTGTTTCTGACATTGTCTTATAAAGTTTGTCCTATGGATTACCATCTTCTATGATGCCCCATTTCTCTTTTATACTACTCAGGAATAACATATTATTTTACATTCATTTTTTTTTCTATTGTAATATTTATCCAAAGATAATGAAACTTATATGCTGAACTTGGAAACAAATTTTCTACTGTTTTCTACTGTTAATGTTTTCCTTGTTAACTTATCTACTTATGTTCAAGATTTTCTTCCTCCAGAAATTTTGTTTATTTCAGTCCTTTTTCCTCCTCATTTTCCTCTATTACTCATTTCTTAGTTCCCTTCTTTCTGATGGTGATTTCTTAGGGGATTGCATCTCAAAAAGTTTCAGCTTTACTTGCTGGGCAATTCACAGTTCACTACCACAAGTCTCTGCTTTGAGTGGCTTTGGGGGAGGGAGGGACAAAACTGGCCCCATCTTGATAATGGACTCGTTTTCTTCCTCAAGCTTAATGGTTGCCACATAATTCTCCTTGTTTCTTCTGTTTCTCAGTTTCTTGGTAATACATGCCATGTTGAGGCTATTGTAAACTAATTTTGATCTTTATCATTTGATGTTTGTTGTTATTTCTGAGACTCTGGAAGAAGAGCTCAAGATTAAAATGTGAGAGTTTAAGTTGGTTTAAAACCAAGAAACATGTTCCTGCTTCTTTCCTCTATTCTTCTATTTTCCTATCAAAATTTTTGCAATGCAGAGCACACCTCAGGCTATTTAGATCTCAGCAAATTGCTGCTTTTTGTGCTTGGATTTCCTTAGGACTGGAATTAGGGAGTAAGGACTCAGTGATGGGATTATGTTGTGTGGTAATCCCATGGATCAGGTCAGTTAGTAAAGTTTTGCTTATAATAGTGAATGATGAGGGAGAAGTTACTCAATGAACTTGACTTAATTGAAAGTTCATAGAAATTTTTACCTTCTTTTGGGTTCCTGGTCTTAGAACATGGAGATAGCTGGAGTGTCTTTAATTTTAGTGCATAATTCCTGTTTTGAAGAGTTTTGAGTTATTGTGAGGATTAAAAAAAAAAAAAAAAAGTCTAGTCTTTCATCTTGTTGATCATGTGAAGCCTATAAATTAGGTGAAAATGCCAAATACAGAAATTTATATTTTTAACCTAAAGGAAATGGGGTAGTCACAAAAGCCTCTTAAGCACAGGAAAAATCATGGTCCATCTGTATATAGCAATTAATCACTTGTGTATAAGAGGGATTGCAAACTCATCAACCCATTAGGAGATTATTAAAGTAGTTCAGGAAAGAAGGGATAAGAGCTTGAATTAAGACAGAAGCCATACTAGTATAGAAAAGGATATAGAGATGGATACAAGAGGTATGAAGGTAGAAAAGATGAGACTTGTCATCCAATTTGATATTCATAAAGGCAAAAAGGAGAAAAAAGTGAAGGAGAGGAAGAATTAAGTATGATTCCATGATCATGAAATCATGAACGTGAGTGACTGGAGTGATACAATTCATTTTGATTAATTATAAAGATGAACTCTAAAGTTCCTTTAAGCTTAGAACCAGTGTATGATCTCATGAACAGGTAAAAAATATAAAACCAAAATTCAAGTTCATTTTTGTTGTTCAGAACAGGTAATCACATTTATTAAGTGAGACTGAAAAATTTGTGCTGCCTCAATACTGGGTAAAAATGTGAATGGGTAAGGAGGACATGCAAGAGAAATTTCATCATAATATCAAAAAAGAATGCATGTCTAAACTTGTTGAGACATACATTCCACTCTGTGCTTCACATGCTTTATATTTGAAATATGCCATACTAGCAGTTTTGTGACTTTAGAAAAATCTGTTTCTGTGTATGCCAGCTGGGATTTAAAAGGATATTCTGATGTGCTGCCCTGTGGGCAGGGTAAAAATCTGAAGTCTCTCTGCTAAGCATTGGATTTGTAGTTTAGAAAGACATGGCTTCCTTTCCCCAGAGACCAGACTAACACCAGAGTTGAGTTGAGAGAGAGAGTTCCCTTAGCCTGGGAATTTTGGAATCATTCTGTTATGAAGCCAGGGCAGGGGGGAGGGAAGAGACAGATGGAAGAGACATGAATCTGAAATAAAACGATTGGAGAAGAGTAGTTATTTCCAGAAAGAAGAGGAGGCAGAGTTAAAGGAATAGTGCCAAGATGGATACTTTGAATATGACATAGTGGGCATTGATTTATCAGAAAATGGGTAATTTTTTGTACTGAGAGGTATCTAGGGTGTTGATGGTATCCAAATATTTGGAAGTGGGCACATATGAAGAAAGGAACACATTCACTTTTCTTGGAAACCAATTATTCTTTAGAAACTTATTTACAATCAAAAACCATTTGCTTTAATGTCCTTGAACAAATAATTTAACCTCTTGGTCTCAATTTTCTTATCTAATTAAATTCAAAGCAAATATGGAATATTTATTCTACCCTGGCCATGATCCTAAGTGCTATGGATATAGACAGAAATGAAACATTCCCTGCCCTTAGAGAGCTTATATTTTACTATGAATAAAATGAGTAAGATTAAAAGACCTCCTCTAAGTTTTTAATAGTCAAAAAAACTGACATCATTTAGGGTCCTAAAATAATTTATGTTCTTTTAAAAAATAGATCTGCTTTTATGATCTTGCATGTAGAGCCTTACTTTTCAAACACTGTAATTTTATACAGGCATGTAATAAGATGGCATTATCACAGAAAGGCAGAAGAAGACAGTCTATAGAGAGGCACAATTGAAATCAAGACCACTTAGCTTTAAATTTTGCTTCTAATATATAATATCATAGTAACTATGAGCAAGTCACTCAACTTTTTGATAGCTCCAGACAACATTCTAACCCTATAAATTGTAGGTGGGTTGTCAATCTTCAGCTATGATGGATGTTTCTATGCCAGGTATTCCCTATGCTGATAAAATTATTGATGAAATTCTATTATTAAATAAGACTGCATTAAAATATTACTTTCATACTTGGCCTCATATAAAACCTGGGTTAAGGAATTAATAGTTAGAGGAGCTTTTTCTCCTGTTAAGTGAGAGTGACTGAGAAGGAAGTTTTAAAATAATATTTCAGCAAATGATCACTATGTATCAAATTTCATATTCTATTCATTTCTGTTTACTAACTATAATTCATACTTCACAGAACATGATTTTCAGGGTCTTACAATAAATGAGGGCTCATATATGGGATTTGATATAAAAGCTGGAAACAGTTCTTATTTTTCTGAGGAGAAATTTTGCATATAATAGTTAAAACTCTTCACATTTCTGATTAACTTTAGATTCAAGGTGATCTTTCTGGATTATCTCTACTACACTACAGTCACAGTATCATTAGTGCTAATACTTCTTTGCTAGGTTTACATTAAATAGTACGTTAACTTGTTGCTTTGCACATATTGTCAAGTCATTTCAGTATTCTTTCCCCACCTAGACTGTAAGTTCTCTAAAGTTATTGACAGTATCTTCTCAAAAGGAAGTCCTAAAACCAAATCTCTAGTCAATATACTTTAACTACAAAAGAATCATAGAATCCCAGATGTCAGTGCAATATAGTTCTACAATTCTGCACTCCCCCCAATGAAATCCCCACCAAAACATCCCCAACAAGCCACCATTCAGTCTCTTTTTGAAAACTTCCAGTGAGAGAGAATGCAATGTAGTTCACTCTACTTCTTATACAGGTACAACTGTTATGAAGTTTTTTCCTTAACAGAAGTTCAAATGTAGCTCTTTGCATCTTTTACTCATTATCTGTAGATTAATCTTTTGACATAAAGACAAAAATAAAACATCAAAAATTGTCTAATCTCTCTTCCCTATGAACATTTTGCATACTTGAAGACTGTTCCTCTTAAATAGGCTTTTAAATAGGTACATTGCTAGTTCCTTCATGTGGGATTGATGAGAGGTCTCTCACCATTCTTTTTGCCCTTACTTTGGATATTCTCCATTTTATCAATGTTTTCCCTAAAATATGATGCTCAGAATCTCAAGCCACAGATAAAAGTTATAGTTTTCAAATTGAAAGATGATAGCAATAATGCCCATATAACACATCACTTAATCCACAGATATAGCACCATACTTAAAAAGATACTTAAATTTTTTTTTGTTTGTTTTTTGGTTTTTTTTTTTTGTTTGTTTTATGAAAAAAGTTACCCTCAGATTCTACTAGTCATCAGGAAATACAAATTGCTCTGACAGTCTTAACTCATAAAAATAAGGATGAGATTTCATGCCTACTAAAGAATATGATCCTTAAGCCCAAGAGAATTATGAAATATCAAAAGAACTAAGAGATGGACATTTAGAAGCAGAAAACAGAAGCTTGAATTGAGTCTAAAAGAACAGGGGACATTTAGCCTAGAGAAGAGGTTTCATCTAGCCTTAGATTTATAAACTCTAAAGTTTTAAAGGACAGTCATATAAAAGAAAATAGTTTGTATTGCTGGATCCTAGAGTGGTATTTTATGCAATAGATAAGAGCTGCAGAGAGGGATATTTAAGCTTAATACCATGAATAGTTGTTTTTTTTTTTTTTAAATCAATTAAAAAATATCAAAAACACAATAAAACTGTTTCTGGGACTAAGATATTCCTCCCCTTCCTCCACCAGAAGGTTTTTATGTAGTGTTTGGGTGACCACTTGACTGGATAACAATTTTAGAGAGGAATCCCATTCAAGTAAATGTTGGACAAATGGCTATTGAAGTCCCTTCATTTTCTGTGCTATTATACTCCATAGGCATATATCCTTCCTAATTAACATTTCCCCTTATCTCCACTAAAATGTAAATTCCTAGAAGGCAGAAGTAAGTTCCTTTTGTCTTTTGTATTCTCTGTACCTAATTTGGCATATATTTAGTGATAAATAATCATTTAAAATTAAGTTAAGTTGTTCCTATTAATTTCAAACACTAAGGAGACTTAGGTTTTCCAAATATAAGTTCCTCAAGCTGAAGTTCACATGAGGTTTATGGAATAAAGCTGTGGAAACCTTTACTGGACCCATGGTTGAACCATGTGTTAAATCAAACACTCCCAAGAGGAAAAGTACTATTAGAATTACTTTCCCCCCTCTTTTGAAAACAAACCCCAGACTTCTCTGTTTATAGTTTGCCTGCACTCATACACACACATTACTGTGCTTTTTGGAACATTTTAAGGCTCCCTCCTAAGGACAAATATGCACATGTGATTATTAAAATCATTTTTACTTTATCACCTATAATATACACTCAACCTTTTTTCACTTGGAAAAAATATATCTAGTACTACTGAAGTTGGTTTACAAACCACATGAGAAAGTCAGGAATTATTTTATAGTCATACTTGCTTTCTGACCCAAAACAATATTATTCAGCTAGATCACCGACCCTATTCATCCAAACTTGGCTTCCTATGATTTCTGTATTTTGCCAAAAATCCAACCTTCTGTTAAAGGAGGAAGTTTACATATTTTTTTCCATTGAGGATATCCAGAGGAAATCTCCATAGGCTCTAAAGGCAACTGCAAAATACTTTGAAAAGTAGAAATCTTGTTGGGATAAGTATTTTAGGTGATTATTTTGATGGACAAAGCATTTCTTATGTGTATAATCTCACACTTTCCATATCATATTGTCACCTCTCAAACACAATTCTTAGAATCCTGTAGTTATATCATTTTAAAGTTGAAGTTCCGTACCCCTTAGTCCAACCCATAACCTGGCAGGATGCCATAGAAAATACAAATCAACAAGGAAGAAGCAAAAAAAGTGAGAGACACAGATAGACAGACTGAAACACAGACAGATACACACACACACACAGAGACGGAGACAGATTCAGAGAGACAGAGTCAGAAGAGAAACAGAGACACAGAGGCAGAGACAGAGGGAGGGAGAGAGAATGAGAGACAGAGATTTTAGAAACTAGATTTTGATAAAAACCAATTGGAATTCAAATGTAGTTACTTCTCTATGTCATAAACCCAAATTACTCTGATTCTCACTGATTGGCCAATAATAATTCCCTGTCTAAGCTTCATTTGGTATTTGGGTTTTGGTGGCTCAGACTGGGTACACAAACCAATTATTTCTGTTCTTCTCCTGCCAGACATAATTTTTTTTAATTAGACAAAATAAAAATCATTTGCCTCATTTCTTACCTTATCTTAAATCACTGAATCACTGAATGTGTATTGTCTTACACAAATTAGATCTGAGAAAGACCTAAGCTTAAAAAGGCCAAGGTCATTATGACCTATGTCTTGTCACTGAACTCAAATAACTGAACTGAATAAGGGGGGAAACTTTACATAATCCTACCTCACTTAAATTCAATTCACTTGAAAGTCAAAATATTATCTCTAAATGTCATTGGTCCTGAGTTCAAGAAAAAAGAACAACAATCGTTGAGTAAGTTTCCTTGAGATATCTTTGGTTTGGGAGAGCTGACCAAGTGTTCATCCTTTTATTAATTACTTGCTAGAATAATTAATAAAGTGATTAATTACCCAGAAATTATATCTCTCAAATTTTTTATACATCACAGTGCCCTTCCTAAACTGGAGATTATTTATCTTTATCTTGAAATGTCAAAATACAATCATCTGTGTCTGTGTCTTGTCATCCCACTAAATTGAAAGTACTGGGAGGATAGGAAGCATAATTAATCTAAACTTTGTATCACTATAAATAGCAGATAACTGATGATTATTTACTGATTAAAAATTGAATGAATGTTTGGTTTCATATATTTGTCAGATCAAGTTTTTGTACTACTATTTTTTTGTATACATATGTTATCTCCTTCACTATACTCTAAACTCCTAAGGGCACAGAACACCCCATTTATCTTTCAATCTTTCCTCAAAGCCCAAGAGAGTGCTTTGCATATGGCAGGAGCTTGATAAGACACAGTGCAATTAAACTGAAAAAAAAAAAAAAAAGTGCCATATTGATTTTTTTTTAAAAGTCTTTACATTTGCTTTTACTTTTTATGCAATCATTTCTAAAATGTTCAATTTACATTCAAATGCCTAGAGCTAGTAGGATTTGTACTGATCAACAGATGTTACTGCATGTTTGAATAAACAGCAATAATGACTTTCTTTTATTTATTAAATAGGACTTTCAACATTCTTTCTGGCATTTCAAATCTACCCTCTTACTATGTAGTGTCAAGGATGTCACACTTTCAAATTATTTTCTAAAGGCTTGAATAATTAGTAAGGACCATTGATTAAAATATGAAATCTGTAGGTCATCTGCATATACTCTACTTTCATTGACAAATAGTATGAATTGGATTCCCATGCATACACAAAGTTAAAGAAGACATCCTTTAGAGAGGGCACACGTGGGTCTTCTGACAAGGTGTTCACTCGGGAACCAACAAGTCAGGGCATCAAGTCAGGGCATTATATGAGTAGGTATAATAAAGGCTTTTAAGATTACACGTGGCTGTTCTTGAGCGTGCTACCAGTTATTAAGCTATAGATTCAAGAGATCGTGGCCAGAGACCTTTGAAGGCCTCAGAGGAGGCGAGCCGGGTAGAGTTCACACTGCAAAGGTCAGTGGTCAAAGGTACTCTGTTAGGCCTAGGACAGACTAGTAATTGTAACACCAGGAGTCTGTGATTCTTTGGCAAGTCCTGATCTTTTGATTGCTGAGTCTTACATTCTTACATTCTTAACTGTGAGAAGGGGATCTTTCCTGATTATTCCATTTCCTTAGAGTTTAGTAAATGATGACATAATGAAGTAGGAGGCTAGCACCCAAGTTCTAGACATCCTTAGGCCTACAGGTTTATTTTGTTTCTAATACTATGTTGGAACAATTTAATTACTTCAGGTGTTTTGTTTTGTTTTTAATGTTTAAGGTTTTTATATCAGATGGCATTCAATACATATACATACCAAAATTATAAACATCAAAAAGAGGAGAATTTCCAGAATACCATACTATATTTGTCCAATGGAAATCTTCTTCAGATTATAATAAACTAACAATTGTATTATCCATGTTTCTTCGCTTAGATAAAAATCAAACCATGGGAAGTTGCATGCCTGCAATCCTAATGGTGTACAGGAAGGACAGTTATGGAATCTCACAACAGAAACGCAGATTTAAAATGTTTGTGAAATATTTACTTCTATTTATTTGCAACATTTGACATTTTACAGGATAAAATTTGAATCAAATATAGACGCATCAAAGATGCATTAACCTGGAATTTAAGGCCCTCGGTAACCTGGCTTCAATCTAGTTTTCCAACCTTATTTCTGTTTGCTGTGTTCCAAATTAAACTGAACTGGTAACTGTTGTTTTAACTCTCATGCTACCTACCACATTTGTACATTCTAGGCCAAAACTCATGTGTGGAATATATTTTGTTCTAAACTCTAATAATAAAAAACCTTATATTCAAATTCCAGTTCAGCCAAATTCTACCCTCCAAAAAGCTTAGTGATCTTAAATGCAGTCTACAATTTGAAATGCTTTTGTCAGCACACAGGATATATTTGGCACATAATTTTGGAGGTACCTGTAATTTTTTTTGGCATTAGTCTAGTGTTTCCTCTATGATTTAGCCTAAGAATGAGATATTTAATCTGAAGACTAGGAACTAGAAATATATAGGCTATAACTATGCATTTCTCTATTATTGATGCTACTATTGTTCAATATTTCAAAGCCTCTTTTTTGTTTCAGCATAATTTTTTCTGAACTTTTATCCAGATGTTCTCAAATGATAAGTCTCTAGGAAATTCAGTTTTCTTCATGTCCAAAAGCCTATTCTCTCACAGTATTATTATAAAATTCTTTTAAAGGAATCAATTCTTTTAAAAACACTTATTCTCCCAGTAACTCAATTCAGAACTCCATAGTAGAGTTCAGTTCTACATTTCCCTTAATTCTGTGTATCCAATTAGCTGCCAAGTTTTGTTGAGTCTATTTTTATATCTCTATTAACTAAGTTTTCTCTACTAATATGATCCTAGGAATTGTTCTTTATCAAAAAATAATAATAGCTTTTTATTTTTTCAAAATATATACAAGAATAGTTTTCAACATTCAGCCTTACAAAACCTTGTGTTATATATATATTTTTTTCTCTCTCCTTTTCTCCCTCCCCTAGACAGCAAGTAATCCAATATAGGTGAAATTCTTCTAAATATATTTTCACATTTGCCATGTTGTGTAAGAAAAATCTGATCAAAAGTGGGAAAATGGAAAAGAAAAAACCAAGCAAACAATAATAACAAAAAAAAGATGAAAATACTATGCTTTTATTTACATTCAGTCTCCATAATTCTCTCTCTGGATGCAGATGACTTATTCCACAAGTCTATTAGAATTGGCTTGAATCACCCCATTGTTGAAAAGAGCCAAGTCCATCACAGTTGATCATCACATAATTTTGTTGTTGCTGTGTACAGTGTTTTCTTGGTTCTACTCACTTCATTTAACATCAGTTCATGTAAGTTTTTCCAAGCCTCTATGAAACCAGTTTGTTGATGATTTCTTATAGAACAATAATATTCCATTATAGTCATATCCTATAACTTATTCAGCCATTCCCTAACTGAAAACCATCCACTAGGTTTCCAGTTCCTGGCCACCACAAAAAAAGAGTTGCTACAAACATTTTTGCACATGTAGGTGGTTTTCCCTTTTTTATGATCTCTTTGGGATACAGACCCAGTAGAGACATTGCTGATCAGAGAGTATGCACAGTTTGATAGTTCTTTGGGCATTATCCTCAGAATGATTTTTATCACATCTCACAACAACTCTTAAATGAGTTTCATTTTTTCTAGTTTCTGCTCTCTCCGATCTATTGTCTCCAATAGCTGCCAAAATGATATTCCTAAAATAAAGGCTGAAGCATCCCATTTTCTCATTCACAAGCCTTCAATGGCAAACCATTTCCCTAGGATTAAACATAAATTTCTTTGCTTGACATTAAAGTCTCTCACAATCTGCTTCTAGTTTACATTTCAAGGCTCATTTCATATGGTTGTTCTTAACGAACTCTATATTCTTAAAGGTCTGACCAACTCACTTTTCCCAAAGTCCAACATTATACTGCAATGTATAATTTTGTGTCTTTGCATCTTTGTCAAAATTATCCTCCATGTATAGAAGAGTTTCTCCTAACTCTTAGTATTATTTTTTTCCTTGAAAGCTCATTTCATGTACCATCTCCTGTTATAAGCCTTTCTGGATCTATCTAAGTCACTTTAAAAAAAAAAAAAAAAGTTTTGTTTTTTTTTTTCCCTTCCTCTCCAAATTATCATGCTTATCTATATTTGCTTTGATTCAAGCATGTGCTAGGTTCTGCGACAACAAAGATAAAAAGTTGAACTCATCTCTGCCTTCCAATACCTTACATTCAATTGCTCAGAAGAAAATAAGCTACTTGAAGTCAGGCAATATTAAAACATGATCTCTTTTTTTGATATCTTCTTAATTTTCAAGTATGTCTCTCCCCTATGAAAAGGACAATATTTTCTAATGATAAAAAAGTACTTCACCAAAAGTAAACAACACATTGATTGACTCTGATAGCATATATAATATCCTACATCCATACTATCCTAATTCTGAAAAGAAAAAGAAGAGATACATTTTCTCATTTCTTCTTAAGGCACAAACTTAATTATTATAATTACATAATATTTTTTCAGTTTTTTTCTTTCGATTTAGATGGCTGTGATCATATATATGTGCATATGTATATAAATAAATATGTATATATCTATCTCCTAATTTTGCTTATTTCATTTCTTATCTATTTAAATCTTCTTAAAATTTTATAATCTCTGTATTCATCAATTCTTTCAGTATTTCTTTTCTTATATTCAACAATTTATTTAACCATTTTGCAACAGATGGATTTTACCTTACTTGTATTTGTTTGCTCCTAGAAAATGCTCCTATAAATATTTTGGTATGGTATGAGCAGTTGGATCTTTGGGTCAAAAGGCATGGACCTTTCAGTCTCTTCTTAGGATAATTCCAATTTTTTTCATAATTTTTAACTAATTCATTTCTCTACTAATAATGAATATATTAGTAAGTCTGTCTTCCCATAACCTAGTATCTACTATTCTCATCTTTTGTCATGGCTGCATGATTTTTAGGCATGAGGAGATACCTCAGAATTATATTGATTTTCATTTTCTTCTTATTATTGGCAATCAATTTTAAACGACATTTCATATTTAAGAAATTTTTGCTCATTTTCTTTGACCAGTTTGACCATGCAGAGTAATTCTTCTTCTTCTTCTTCTTCTTTTAATCTATTTGCCAGTGTTCCCTATATATCTTGAATGTTAGATCCTTAGGGCTGTTATTTCTCCCTTTGTATTCCAAAGCATAATATATTGCTTAGAGAGGCACTTAATAAAAACTTGCTTGATTGGATTGATGTGGTTGTATGAATTTGGTTGTATGCCTCTATAGTAGCAGTACCAGTGGGAAGTGCTATGATCTACTGAAAATCAAGTATTGGTCTCTGCTATTTTATACTTCTAGACAGGTTTGACCTTGTCACTGCATTGTTTGATGAATTCCAATGGCTCTCTATTATCTCTATAGTCAAATATATAGTATTCTATCTGACATTTAAAGCATTTCAAAATATGATTCCTACTTGATACATTCTGTGTAATCTTGGGTAAATCCCTTCCCTAGACCTCAGTTTCTTCATATTTAAAACCAAAGAGCTAGAATAGATGGTTTCTGAGTCAACTTTCATTTCTAGAACCATAATTCTGCCTTTCTAGGCTTATTAGACATTGTTCCACTTCATGTGTTCCAATAAAGTTAAAATTACTTTCTAATTATTCCTCATACACAAAATGTTGTATTCCAGCTCTATACTTTTATAAATATTTCTCCCAATACTTCAAATATTTTCTCCCTTCTCCTGCATTGTAGGATCCTTAATTCAAATCAAAACTTAGTTTCCAGCTTTCCTGCCCCCTCTCCATTACTAGTACCTGTCACATAATATTCTTCAATTCATCTTGTTTATATTGTTTATGCATTTATTTGTAGATATGTCTTAGTCCTTTGTATAATTTAACTTCTAATTTTTGCAGCAACTGTTACACTTATATCTTTGTATATCTAGGAACTAGCACAGTATTTAGCAAGCAGTGGGCACTTAAATGTTATTGGTTGATTTGCTAATGTTATACTGATCCTTCCACTGAGGTAAAGGGACCTGTGGGATGAAGTTAAGAAGTCCAAATGACCATACATTAATGTCAACTCCAAATCACTGTGAGATTGAGGATTCAGGTCAATTCAAGAAGCAATTATTAAGCACTTTCTATGTTCCACCTTTTTTGCCAGGCACTGATAGGTTATGAGTGGGTGAAGGTATGGGTATGGGTGAAGCTGCCACTAACCTAAAGAACCTTAAGGCTTTTTGTCCTCAGAAGAAACATAAAATGTAATTATATTTAGTTTTTCAAATAAATGGAAATGAACCAGTTTCCAATATACAATAAACAATATTTAAAATTAATGTCTGAAACATGAGAATTTTTTTTTCAGGAGTCTTGATTAATTTCTAATGGAATAATAACACAAGAAAAAACATATTAGGTTCAATTATGTTATGTTCTGAAATATATTGTAAATGAAGATCTTTCCTTCAATCTAATCTGTCAATTCACATTTATCTATTCAAAATTCATTTTGTAAGTTGGAAAAATCAAATTCCCTCAGTGGTGTTTGTAGTTTAGGCTACCAATGACTATCACCATTGTGTGCTTTATCCTATTATGAAAGGTCAGAGTCTGAGGTGTGATAAACCGAGAGTAAAAACAATCTTTTACTCTCCAGGGATAAATATCATTAAAGTATTAATGGCACCTCTCAACATGTTTCTCCCAAAGGCATGACAAACTTTTTGTGCAATCCTAACAGCCTGCTTTCCACCTGAAAAAATGAAACTGACCCTATTGAAAGATTTATGCATTTAAAGAGCAATTAAAAATAAGTTTTTAAAAGAAACTTTGTTTTTCAGATGAATGCATTAAAAAAGAGGCATTTTTAATTTGAATGTAAGTTTGGCCCAACATAAGTTGATAGCCATCCTATTGTGGGTTTTAGTTAGAATGTAACATTGAGGTTATTATACAGTCCTATAATTTTTTTTTCTGAAGAGAAAATTTTATTATCTGAAGATAATTTTGTTTTTGAAGTGGAGTTCAAGAGCTACTAAATGGACTCCAAGATGAATGGATTTAGGAGGACAAGATGAAATACTGTGATACATCATGAAATATGATTAATGATACCAAGGGAAATAATAAATAACAGGTTTCCTTGGAAATGGGCTGAAAGTGCACAAAGTCTGAACGGTGATGTGCATCTGAAAGCCTCAGTCCTGCCACCTAATATCCAACTTCTCTGCCAGTATAAACACAGCTGTTAAATGTCTCCTACCACAGCAAAATGAATGAGTCTCCACTCTCTCTGCAAGCACAGTCTATTTTCCCAAAGACAAAGGCTGTGTTGACTCTCATTCCATAGGAGAAGATGGAGAGGTCCAATCCATACATTCGGCTAATTAAAAGATTCCGATCTCATAGCTCAAAGCAGGGGAGAGGTGTAATTTTAAAGCAGCCTTGGGTTTGGTATGGGATATGCTTCCTCAGGCTTGAGCATGACCACTGATTCACCTCTTGAGGTAGCCTCATTTATTTTTGTATGCTTTCCTTCAATTCTGGCAATCGTGACCAATTCCTAGCATATGTTAAGAATGAAAGATGCAAGGAATTATATGAGTAACCTCTCTATTCTCCCCACTGTGGGCTAGACAGTAATAAATGTAGAAAGAATTAGGCTCAGGGTCTAATGTGCCCCACACTCCTAAAAAATCCCTCCTTCAAACTCCAGCCTTGAATACTAGCTTACTTTGGCCTGGGGAGGGGGGCTTTTCAAAACAGTTCTCCTTTCATTCTAATGCTAGCCTCCCTTGCTCTCCCCTAGTAATTTAATAGAATTTACTATATTAAATTTTCTGATGTAATTATATCAAAAAGATAACCATATAATGCCTAACTAAAATGGAAAAATAGACTCTATTTTCTTACTTGAAAATGTGTGTGTGTGTGTTTGTGTGTGTGTGTGTGTGTGTGTGTGTGTGTGTGTGTGTGTGTGTACATAACTAAACGAATTCTGAGGAATGAGGAGGAGAGGCTGCAAGGGAGACTTCATAACATCAGCAGGGGCATCAATAATCTAGTTATAGTTTTTATTTCCTGGAATGCTAAGGCCATTTGCTGGTCATAGCTAACCACATTTGTGTATATAATGAACAGGAAGAGGGACCAATAAGTCTGGGTTTTTCTTTCTTACATGGGGGTTAGGAAATACTATGATTGTAGAATTTTCATATCCTAGTTTGTTTCCCCCAAAAAAGAAAGTTATAGAGAAAATTATATTTAAAATCATTTAAGGAAGAGATTACTTTATGAACTATATAGAAAACCTTGACAAGCAGAATAAATTATATTATGAATTTTAATTACCTCATTTTTAACATAAGTGACTCCACCCTTTTTGTCCTTATTGAATTGTTGATCAGGAGGTGCATAAAACTAGAATGGCTGTTTAATGTGGACTTTAATAAGCATTTATTAAGCACCTACCATATTCCAGGCATGTGATAGGAACTGGGAATATAAAGAAAAGCAGAAGCCAGTCTATGCTCTCAAAAAACCTACAGTGTAATGGAAAAATAGAGATAGATATATAGAACAGAAATAAACAGAAATATAGTGAATCAATCCTTGAAGCTTGGTGATGTATTTCAAAGTCTCAGACATTGGTTTTCCTTCTTTTTTTCTTCAATTGTGTGTGTGTATGTGTGTGTGTGTGTGTATGTATGAGAAATTAGAAATGAGAGAGAGAGAGAGAGAGAGAGAGAGAGAGAGAGAGAGCGCCAGCCATGGGAGAGAGGTATGTGTGTACACATATTTACAAGGATTAGGGATAGTATGTGAATGTGAAAGTAAGACAAAGACAGAGAGAGGGAGGAAGTTTGTATGGGGTGTGTGTGTGTGTGTGTGTGTGTGTGTGTGTGTGTGTGTGTGTGTATAAGAATGTGTACAAGAATGGATATATATTTGTATGAGACAGAGACAGAGAAAGTGAGAAAAAAAAGAGACAGAAGAGATGAAGTAGGATGTCCAAAATCCTTTCCCTTCACATGTTCTAACAATTAGAGATTTGGGTTAACAGCTTCCTTTGTGAGTATAAAGTGAAAACAATTTATATTAAAGTAGTTTTTCCTCAAAACAACCCTGTAAGGTGAGTGTTGCTTTTAATTTCTATTTTACAGATAAGGAATCCTGAATCATGAGGAAATTGGCATTCAAATAGTCTTGCTCAGAGCCTAGTCCTAGCAAATGCTTAGCTAATTTTTGAAACTAGGTCTCCTAGTAAAACCACATTTCTTGCTACATAGAAGAGATATCTCTCATGCCAGTTTCAGAGGGAGGACTAAAATAACTAAACATTCTTTTGCATCTCAGTGTTAATTGTTTTTGATGAGTTCAGCACCAGTTTAAAATGATCTCAGGGACTTAGAATTATTAGTGTCAGTATGGTTAGGGAGGTATGGAGTAATTTTGGAGAGAGAGGATTCCCAAAGAGGATAGGCGTGGATATAATGTGATACTTCAGTTGATAGCAGAGAAGCCCAGGGACACTGGTTTTCTTCTCTTATTGCTTTCTTCTTTGCTTCCACTTCTTTCCATGCTGTCTTTAAGTATTCTTAAAAAACAGATCTAACTCTCCCATGGTTTCCATTTTGAAGGCTGCTTCCTCCCTTGTGAATCACTATGTTGGATGAGAAGTTCATCAGTAAGAATTACAAGCTTTGTTCTGCCAATAAGTTTGACCAGAAGACCAAAATGAATGAATAATTTTGGGCATTAGGTATTTTTTTTTCTCCTAAATGGAAGAACCAACATGGATGACAAACTAAAAAACATAAAACTAAATTTAGATATTTCTTCCTTGCTTAGTTGTGATTTTTTAAAAGCATGATAAAAACCAATCATTTTAAATTGCTTTATTTAAAAGTATTGTATATAAGGGATGGAAAATGTTGGCATGCCTACCAGATGACTATGCCTGGTATTTGATAAAGAAATGACCTTTGATGCTATCAAAACTCCTGACATCACAAAAAATGGAAAGACCTGAATAGTTGTTTACGGAGGCTTTTAACAGTAAATCACTTTTTTCCCAGTTCAGTGGGGAGTTAGGTGTGACATGTGTCAGATAAATCAAGTTGAAAAGAAAATACAAATTCCAGTAGAAATTTAACCTTATTTAGAAATAAATATGTAAGTTTTAGAGGAATAGGAAAATTTCAACTGTGACACGTCTTAAAATCTTGCTCAAACCCAGGTTAAACAACAAATAGACAAATAAGCATTTGGTATTTACTTTCTAGATACAAAGAATGGCAGGATTTGTTTTGTTGTTGTTATTATTTGTTGTTTGTTTTTTGGTTGTTGTTGTTGTTTTGTTTTGTTTTGTTTTTGGCCTGGTATGTTCTTTTCAGATCTGTGATTTCAGTGGCATGGGAAAACTCCAGGGAAGCATCCATCACTGATGCTAATCAACAACTCACCAGAAATTATTAGTTTTTATCTGGGACACTGAGAAGTGATTCGTTTATAGTAAAATAGATAATATTTATTTGAGTAAGGACTACAAATCTAGGTCTTTCTGATTCTAAGACTGTCTCTCTAATCATCATACCATGTTGCCTCTCTTCAAGGTCCTGTTAATCTCTCGAAATCACTTCCAAACTCTGAAGCTTTATATTCAGAAATATAAGATGGGACAAATAGAACTTTGTTCTGCAGCATAGTTTTCAATGTATTTCTTCTTCCTGGGGAACCCTTTCATATTCTTTGTACAGCAGTTATCTGAAATCTTCTCATTGTTCCTCCTAACATACCCCACAACCATGAAGACCATCCTTTGGTATTCATCCCACTCTGAAGTACTTTGGGTCTGCTTTTCCTGGGCCTACTTTCCTTTATACCATCATCATTCTTCTTGCCTTAAACTCCCTTTCCCTATCTTATATGAAGGACAGAGAATTGTGAATGATCACATCATGGAAGATATTTTATGGGACTACACCATCCTTTCCCCATGTTGGCTAGGTCTAAATGAGGCAGAGTATTAACCTATTACTTGAAACATGAAACAAGTCAAAGATTTGCAGAAAAGTTAGCTATGTATTTCAACCAGGGTGAAAATATAAAGCTATTGGTGGGATAATAGAAAGATTGTGAAATTGATAGTCAGAGGATTTAGGCTTAATCCAACTGTTGCTGTTTAGTATCCATGTTACTTTATAAAATATAATCCTTACTCAGAGTCTTAAATAAGATGTTTCTTTGAGATGATTACTTAAAGTGAGAATACTGTTGAGATGAAAGAGAAAATAACTTATTTGATTTTTGATGTTCTAAATTGATAATATTTTGAGAATCAGTATAATGTGTATGAAACAAATTTCCCCCCACTTTTTGAAATGAATAATAGCAAATTAGGGCAGCTAGGTGTTTCAGTGGATGGGGCTCTGGGCCTGGAGTTAGAAAAACTCATCTTGTTGAGCTCAAGTTGCTTTGCTCTGTTCACCTCAGTTTCCATATCTGTACAATGATCTGGTGAAGGAAATGAAAAACCAAAAAGATATTTGCCAAGGAAATCCTAAAAAGATAACTTAAATGGCTAAACAAAAACAATAACAGAAGCCTGGAGAGGTTGAATATTTTCCACTGGGAAGCATCATCACAGGTGGGGTTCAAACTCAGATCTCTGGTAACTCCAAGATCAATGCTTCTCCCACTATACTTAGATATCAGTGCAATGTGAGGATATGGAGGAAAGAAAGGGTGATTACAGACACAAGAAAAGAGGAAAGTAGAATTTGAGTTGGGTATTAAACAATGGGAAAAAATCCAAAAGGTGAAGAAAGGGCATTCTAGACTGAAAGAAGAGGAAGATCGAAGGCATGAATGTAGGAAAGCCCTGGGCATAGTTGGGAGACAAATATTCTCTTTCTGTCCATTTTAGCTGAAGCTTAGAGCAGATAGAGAAAAGAGGAGAATTATAGGAAACTGGCAGGGAACTGTGAAATGTTCATATAATTTGGAAAAACATCTTTATTCCTGGATCCTTATCTGAATTGAACCTCATGCCAATTGAGACTCATGCACAGCTGGATAGATCAGGCTGAATAAAAGCTTTTCATATCCTCCCAGGTTGCCTTCGACTATTTGTAGAAGCTAGAGCTGTGATAGCTGAGTGTTTGTGAGTGCCAGCATAAATTATCAAAGAAATTCAGGGAGAAAACCAACAATGGGGGGGAAAAGTATGGGTTACTTGACAGGGAAAAGGATTTAACTATTTTGCAAAATGACAGATTCTATGCCTTATTTCAAAGCCAAATCAAGAAACCAAGCATAGGTAAAGGATAGCAGGAAAACTGTCAAAAGCAATGGAGTCTGGGTTCTTAACCCTCTCTCTCTCTCTCTCTCTCTCTCTCTCTCTCTCTCTCTCTCTCTCTCTCTCTCTCTCTCTCTCTCTCTCTCTTCCTCCCTCTGTGTGTGTGTGTGTGTGTGTGTGTGTGTGTGTGTGTGTGTGTGTTGAATCCCTTTGGCAATCTGGTGAAATCTTCTCAAGATCATTTTTTAAATCATTTAAGGAAAAACCGAATTTCAGTTGCACTTTTTTATGAATATAAGTTTATTTTGTTTCCCCTTAGGTCATGGATTTTCTGAAATTTATCCATGAACAGCATGAAATTTATCTATGAACACCATGTATCCCTGGTTAAGAATTGCTAAGTCAGGTAGTATAGTTGAGTCTGAAGGCATAGCTGAATTTAAATCAAGCATCAGCATGTGATCCTGGGCAAGTCAAATAACTTCTGCCTCAGTTTCCTCATTTGAAAAATGGGATCAATAAAAGTACTTGCCTCATAAAATGATTCTAAGGATATGCAAACCTTAAAGCTATATATAGATATTAGTTTTGTTGTTGTTGTTGTTTTACTATTTTTTTTCCCCTAAGTCCTCCTTCTCCAGAGGATAAGCATGGCTGTTAGACAAACTGAGATCTGGGATTATCATCTAATATCAACATATTTTACACTATCATGGTAACCTTCCCATTAAGGATCATAAGGGAAGCAATACAATGGATAGAAATTATTATATCCTAAATTATTCCTATCTATGGCTTTGGTGCTACATAGGGGAGGGGCACAAGGAAGTAAAATTGTGAATGGAAAACTCATGTAAGGGAGTGGTTCATAGTTAATTCAAAGTTTTGTTGTGGTTACATTTGCATATGAAGGGATTAAAAATGTGTTTGACCCAGAAAGAGACAATATTCTTATCCCATCTTATACCTAATCATTTACCTACTTGAATGAGATGAGGTGAGATCTTTCAAGACCGTTGTGAAAATTGAGTAAGGCTTCATTTACTTCAGAGTTTGAGAAGGCATGAAGGACTTTGAGCATTGATTCAAGGCATAATTGAGTCCCCTTCCTGCTATCCTCTCATGACACAATTTCCTCCCTATTTCACTCAAATATGGGCAACTATGTACTTATTGGTCAAGTTCAATTTTGTGGGAAGATCTTGAGTTTAGAATGTAAGACTCTCAGCCAATGAGGATGAGGGTCAGTGGTGGGAGGAGGTGTTTTGCATTAGGGATTAAAGGTGCTGTCCTGCCCACAGGAGGCTTCCTCTCTTCAATTGTCTGCTCGAGGGGTGGGATGCCCTTCTTGCAAGAATGTACAATAAACTTTGCTTTTCTCTAGAGCTCTCTCCAGCTTTTTTTTTATTAGATGGTGACCCCCTCACCATTTTGTACCACACAGTTGGAGGCTAGTCCAGATCCTTTACTCGATGAGTAAGTGAACTCCTGGATGCTAGTGGGGAGGTGCCCTGCCCTGATTTAGGCAGCCCACCAGCATCCAGGGGCTTCTCCTTGCTCCCCAATGTAAAATGGGCCAGAAGTGGAGAAACTCAGAGGAAAGCAAAGTGAGAAACTCTATGGTAAAAATTCCGACCGGTTGGTGGAGGACAGATCAGTTAACTAATTTGCTGCACAGCAACCCAGAGATAAGCCTCCTCTGAGTCCCTTGAGTCTAATTATAGGTTCTAGATTCTGGAGGGGGCTCTGGACAGGAAGATAGGCTAGGCCTTCTTGGGTGACTGGGTCAATTGGCGACAATTGACATGTTTGGCCATTTTGGAATTTATATTCCATCCAAATTCAATGGGTGTGGCCTAGTCCCAGCCAGTCCTCGCTGAGAGAGAAATGAGAAAAATATCAGAAAATACCGGTAGATAGTCCTTTGGGAGATAAATTAAGTAATTGGAACAAACTGCCAAAATATGAGGGAAAAAAAAAAAAAGCAAGAAAAAGATGATAAGGTATTGTTGTTTTGTTGCAGACTGGGTGTGCCAAAAGGATTAAATGGTGTACCTGAAGGGAAGGGAGAGGATCTAATTCCATTGGCTCTTCTAGCGGCCTTCCAGCAGTGAGGAGAAATATGTCTATTTTGAATGGTCTCCTCACAAGAGGAGAGGGGATTAGTGAGGTGCAGCTATGAAGGAGTGGGTCAGGAGAAAACCCCCAGCTGCTTTGGGATCAATAACCCTGTACATCGGGAAAGTATGTGGGATTGAGTGAGTGAAGATGGTGGCTTCCTTCCTTTTCCTCCTACATGTCCTGACTGCAGCAGGGCCCCGAGGGCCAGGGGAAAGAAATTGCTATTTAGTGAAATTCATTGTTTTAAATATGATGGCAAAAGTAGTTTTGTATTATTGGGAATTTAAAGCTGTGTTTTGGATTTTAAGTTAAAATATAGGTTATTAAAACAAAATGCCGGTAGCTTAATTTAGGGGAGGTTGTGGTTGTATTTCCCTACTTAGATGGTATATTGTTTCTAGAGGTATTGGGTAATTTGTAACTGAGCTATGCCTTAACTATTTGTCAGCTCTGTTGGGCATGTATTAAGTTTTAGGAAATTCGGGTCAGTTATTTGTGAACCTTGAAGTGTAAAGTTAAAATATATATATATATATATATATATATGTGTGTGTGGAGCTATGAGTTATTGGGTTGGGAAGCATGGTGATGTGGGGGAAGGGTGACCACTTAGAGAGGGACCTGGTCAGGTGATCTAATCTCCCTCCCTCCCATTAAGTATAGTGTGTTTTTTTTTTTTAATAACTGCAGCTCCTTGATGATTTAGATATTAATTACTTCTACTGTTTAAAGGAACAGCCTACATTTATATGGTGTTAATAACTGAATGTCTTATTTTTTTAATTTTTCAAGTCTATAGCTGTTCTACGGAGTTTGTTGGAACTGTTAAGTTTTCTGAAAGCAATTCATTTCTGCTAAGATCTCATCTGACTAAAGTAATTATTTAATGTTTATTTACGTGCATGATAGTCTCCTTGTTTAAAGATTATTTTAATTTGATCTGATAATTTGATAGGGTTATTTGCAAAAATTTAATCTTTTTCAGAATGAAGAGAGTATTAATGTTAAATTTGAAAGATCTGAAAGTTTCTTTTCTGTGGAAACGGGATGGACAACATGCGATTTAGAATTTTTCCTTGTATTGACTATTTTGAAGGCAAAATAATCTGTGTAATGTTAAACCTAGAACCATTTACTTAGATATGAAAGATAAACTGTATAATCTGTGAACTTTCTAGGATGAATCTTTTACTGTGATTCTTGAGAACTAGATTCACCTGAAGCCTTGATTAATGATAATTGCTGTAGGAGATAAAATCTTTTGGGACTGTAGCTAATATTTACTTGGAGTTTTGAATTCAGGTATGACTGGCCTGCATAGGTCATCAAACTCCCCCATCTGGAGGTGGAATGGTTAAAAATTGGGACAGCTACTGAAGTAAAACTGCCTTAAATAAATCATGCCCCTGATTTTTTCCTTTTATGTCTGTAATCCGAGCAAGTGGTCAGTGAGATATACAGTACTGGGACCGCTCCCACTTTGCCTTTCTTTTTGAGACAAAGCTGGCAATCTCTGGAACCCCAATCCTAGACTCCTGACTATTGATCTATATTGTCTTCACATGCGTTTTTCATGTTTTGCATGATCATGGGGAAGGGCTATACAGAAAGAACTTTTGACACTCAAACAATTCTCCGTTAAATATGCAGAGAAAATGGAATGAAGGGGAATTCACCCCAGGTGAAAGGAAGAAGGCTTATAGATTAGCTGCCCATGGTGATCCTTTACTCCTGACCAGTGGCTTTCCTTCCTAAAATATTAGATCCAATAGCCAAAAGGATGGCTAACTTGTGTACAAGCAGTAGCTGTTACCATTCTATTGGTAGAAGAGAGCAGGAAGCTCACCTTTGGAGGCAGTCTTATAGTAAGTGTCCCACACCAAGTTAGAACAATATTAAATCAGAGGGCTGGGAGATGGCTCACAGATTCCAGAATGTTGAAATACTATTAGAGGCAATACTATTAGAAAAGGATGATCTAGTAATCACCCAAGATCATAATCTTAATCCTGCTTCCTTTTTGTCCCCTGGAGAACAGAACCATCATTGTTTTTAGAGTTAATTGAAGAGAGGATTTACAAGAATCCTCAATACCTGGGAGAGTAAATTGGTTTATAGATGGTTCTTTTGGAATTGGAAAATGGGAAAAAGAAAAATGGGTTTGCTATTGTGGATGGAGATAGAACTTCCACTGTTACCAAAGGCAGTCCACCTGCCCATTGGTTGGCTCAAACTTGTGAATTGTATGCTATAAATCAAGGGTTGAAATTATTGCGGGACCAGGATGGAATATATATACACTGATGCAAAATATGCCTGGGGTGTGGTGCATGGATTTGGAAGGATTTGGGAGAAAAGAGGGTTTGTAAATAGTAAGGGTAAAGAACTGGTCCACCATACACTAGTCAGAGAGAGGTACTGGAAAACATTCTGGAATGTAGCAGTAATACATGTAAAGGGACATGAGATGGGAAGTTCTTTTGAGGCAAGGGGAAATAGATTAGCAGATAAGGAGGGCAAGGGAGCTGGAGACCAGGAGATTTCTCATATAATGGCCTTGATACCTGTACTTCCCCTTAGTCTACCCTCTCCCAGTTTTACTCAGAAGGAAAAAGAGAAGGCCTCAACTCTCGGAGCAGTTGAGAACTCGGAAGGACGATGGCTCTTACCTGATGGCAGAGAGGTATTGACCAAAGCAAGTATGGGGCAGATCCTTCAGCAACTGCACCAGGGCAGGCATTGGGATGTCCAAAACCTGTGTGATGCTGTACCGACAAGATATGTTTCCCCTGGCCCATATACTATGGCCCGACACCTTCTTGTTTGTCAAAGGACTAACAAGACTGCTCAATGCCAGATCCCAGAAGGGGGATGACCTCCAGGAATCAGACCATTCCAAAGCATCCAGGTGGACTTTACTGAGCTGTCACCAGGGTCGCCTCAAGTACTTGCTGGTCATAGTGGACCATCTGACCTCATGGGTGGAGGCATTTCCCTCAACCCAGGCAACTGCCTCGACAATAAGTAAGGTCTTACTTACAAATTATTCCCAGCTATGGAATGGTGGAGAGGTAGACCCGGATCAGGGAACACATTTTTCTGCTCAGGTATTGCAGAATCTGATTGGGGCCTTGGAAATCACTTGGGATCTCCATAGCCCTTGGCATCCTCCCTCTTCTGGGAAAGTAGAAAGGATGAACCAAGAAATAAAATGGCAGCTGATTAAATTATCTTTAGAGACCCAACTACCTGGGACTAAATGCCTTCCTCTCATTCTGGTTAGAATCTGAACCAAGCCACATAGAGATAGTGGGCTTTCACCTTATGAATTATTGTACGGTCATCCTTTCCAGGCTTATCATGAGGGAAACTGGGAGCCTAATTTAGAGACAAAGGATTTATTTATTAAGAGATATGTTAAATCATTGCTAAAACATTTGCAAGAACTTCAACAAAAAGGGTTAATAGCTCAGACTCCTCCTCTAGGTTTCCCTGTTCATAGAATTCAGGTTGGAGATTGGGTGTTGATCCGTACCTGGAAGGACAGAAGCTGGGACGGACCCTACCAGGTGGCACTGACCTCAGACACTGTGATTCGCACTCAGGAACGAGGCTGAACACACCACACCAGCACCAAAGGACCTGTGGCACCATCTTTATCGGAGTGGACAGCTGAAGACAGGGGAGACCTCCAATTACATAAGAGGAGGGGACCTCCACTGAAAGAACACTGATTCTGAATCCAGTGCATTGTAACTGTGTGACTTTTCTTTTCTTACTTTGGGTCTCTTTGCCTGCTTGGAAGCTGATATATTTTCACTTGGGAATTTCACCTTAACTTCACAGTGTTATAATAGTTGAACCTCATGGGGCTTTCCCTGAGCTTTGGGTTTACCTATTTCCTCATGATAGCCATAGAAACCAGACCTTTACTTTCCAGAGATGAGAACCAGTTCCTCCTGCTTATACAGAATATAGGGAGAACTTTTAATTTATCAAATTACTGGATCTGTGGTGGATCCCAACAATCAAACCAATGGCCATGGGTACCTGTCCCCTTAAGCCCAGCCTGGGTCCTTAGTAACCAGTCCCTAAGGGAACATATACATTTGGTACAGGTATCAATGGGGTTGGTATAATGTCACCCCAAGGACACCTGGGAAACATGGGACTCTGTTTCCCACATTTTGGAATACCTTTAGCCTAATAGATCAGTGGCCAGCTGTCAATTGTAATTGGAGGAAGGAGCAAGGTTTATGGAAATGTCAGTATGTTACCTTTGTTGGGGGGGGGGCCCTAGGGACGAGAGACCAACAATATTACCCTTTTACAAGGAATAGTTCAGACATATTTCCAAGGGAACAACCTGCTCTAAAGGGTCATTATTGGATCTGTGGTTTAACTGCCTATACTCACCTACCTCTTAACTGGACAGGGATTTGTTATATTGGATTAAGATTCTTTCTTCCTGAACAGGCAAACCAATATTTAGGGATTCAGTTGTACAATGATTTGGGAAGAGGGAAATGGAGTTAGATACCTCCATTACTTAGACTGGAGATGCAAATGGTTGGGGTGATGCCTGGCCTTCAGAAAGAATAGTTAAAGAGTATGGGCCAGCGACCTGGGCTCAAGATAGAAGTTGGGGATATAGAACCCCAATATATGTGTCGAACAGGATGATTAGGCTTCAAGCAGGTGTAGAGATTATCACCAATCATAGGGCTAAGGCACTAGATCTTTTGGCTAATGAAGCTACTCGAACCAGAGAGGCTATTTTAGAATACAGACTTGTGTTGGATTATTTGTTGGCTGAGGAAGGGAGAGTTTGTGCTAAACTAAATTTATCAGCATGTTGTATAAAGATTGATGACATGGAAATCTAGTAAGAGAAATCCCTAATAACATTAGGAAACTTGCTCATGTTCCTGTACAGATGTGGACCTCACTGCTCAATACTTCTTGGCGGTCCTGGTTTGGGAAGCTGGTGGAAGCAACTCCTTTGGTTTGGCCGTATAGCCCTTAGTGGTGTCATATTACTCCCTATCTGCATCCCTTGTTTGATCAGATTAATAACCAGAATTGTCCAAAATGGAATGATCGGGTTGGAAGAGAAAGCTGAAGGGTCTGTTAGATGGATGTTGTTAAAAGGGCAAAGGTGGAGCCAGTGGCCCAAGGCCAACAGGAACCAGAAGGAAATGAGGAATTCCATAGGGAATGTGAAATTATGTTACAAAAATTTGAAGAGATCTCAGTGTACAAATAAGAGGAGGGACTGAATGAGATGAGGTGAGATCTTTCAAGACAGTTGTGAAAATCGAGTAAGGCTTCATCTACTTCAGAGTTTGAGTAGGTCTGAAGGACTTTGAGCATTGATTCAAGGGCATAATTGAGTCCCCTTCTTGCTATCCTCCCTATTTCAGTCAAATATGGGCAACTATGTACTTATTGGTCAAGTTCAATTTCGTGGGTAGGTCTTGTGTTTAGAATGTAAGATTCTCAGCCAATGAGAATGAGGATCAATGGTGGGAGGGGGTGTTTTGCTTTAAAAGTGCTGTCCAGCCCTCAGGAGGCTTCCTCTCCTCTATTGTCTGCTGGAGGGGTGGGATGCCCTACTTGCCAGAATGTAAAATAAACTTTGCTTTATTCTAGAGATCTCTCCAGCTTTTTTTTTTTTTTTTTTTTTTTTTTTTTAATTAAATGGTGACCCCTCACCATTTCTGTACCACACATACTCTTCTACCTGAGAAAATGGAAGAGACTTAAGGTTCTAAAGTTAGGGAATTTCAAACACAAAAGCTAGCTGATAATCATTAAGTAAAGAGTGATTACCTATAATCTAGCCTACTCAGGTGAAAATATGGGATGTGCCATAAGATAGTGTAAGGTCTAGAAATTAAGTTCAAAGAAAATATTAAGGCTGAGAGTACTACCTAGCTTGGAGGATCCTACATTTTGCTCTGAAGAACTAGGTACTTAGAAGGACCATAATTTCAGATTGCCTCAAAAGACTAAACTCAATCAATTGAAACAGTTCATTTTTTAATCCGAAAACAAATAAAGGAAAAATTAGGATTACAATATTTATTTCAGAAGATAATTATAATTTGTGTGTCAATAACTATGTCCAGTCCTTTTAATGCTGACTTAGAATGTTCTGCTAGAGGCAGGAAAACCTGAGGGAAGGATTTTTGCTACTCTCAAGCAAAGATTTTTTGATTTTTCTAAAACATCTAAGAAATGCCTATGAGTTTTAAAATGAAAAGAGCATGAAAGCACTCAATATTCCTATAAGAACAAGACATCCAAGCACTTTGAGACAAAAACTGTGAGAATTTGGTAGTTTAAGTTGATCTGAACTCTTACCTGCCAAGAAACTTGATGTTTCTTCCATCAGTCTAAGTAATTGGACAAGGCATTCTTTTTCTAACTTTGGATGCAACCTAGTGAGTTAGAGTGTTCTGGAGATAATAGGTCCCTTAGACAAAGCTGACTGATAGCAATGGGGAGTTGTGAATGACTGTCTACAGAAGGAGGAGCCCAATCCTTGGTATAACTTGTCAGAAGATAAGAACTAGAATGCTTTCAATCTCAATCTATCAAGTTGTGCTTGTGAGTCTTGTGATGTAACTTTTTTTTTTTTTTTTTGTATAGAGTAAATAAATAGATGTCCCATATATGATTTATATTTATACATTGAATACCTTTCTATCCTTTCTTTCCTATTTATAGAGATCCTAGATAGAATAAGTTTTAGTTAATTTTCATAGGGTACAAGTATATGTTCATAAAAAAAATAAGAGTGGGAAAAATAAGTCTGACCTTTACTTTAGACTAAAAGCCTTTCCAGGATTGAAACCCATTTCTACTCCAGCCTATCAAGAGCATAGGGTTTTCTAGGTAAAAAAGAGAGGGACAGGGCACAGCATGCTATCTTTTTAATAACCAAGATTTCTTGTAACACCTGGGTATGTCATATAGGATATGAAGGACTGGTACTAAATAACCCTAAGTGCTTAAGCCCTTTGTGAGGTCCATTTTTTTTCTTGAACTAAGCCAACTTGTTTTATTAGTGAGCAAGTTTGAGAACCCCAGCTGGATATTTTTAAGCATCACCTGGAGAAATTTTGGATGCCTTGAGTGTCATAGGAACATAAAAGGATGTTTCATTCATTATTAAGCCTGTGTGTTTGAGGGGAGGGAGTCCAAAATGCAAAGTTCCCACAATGAGAAACAGGGTTGTTAATTTGCCCAGGGTCACATAGTTAGTAAGTGTCTGAGGCTGGATTTGAACTCAAGATGAGTCTTCTTGACTTCAGGCCCAGCACTCTATCCACTGTATCTATCACCCAAGTGTCCAGTTGTGATAATGGAATCTTTTTTTTTTTTTTTAATTTGTAAAACTAAATATTTAGAAATGAGTATAATCTTCAATTTCATTATGTTAGTTTTTCTGTCCTTGGGAAGAATATTAATTTATGCATTTTTTGAATTGGACAAGATTCCTCTGAGTGTTTATATTTCAAACACTGTTAGCATTTGGATATTTAGAAGTTTACATCAATTTGGGCCAGGAGTTGCCTATAAAACAAATTTGTGTTGTGGGGAAGAAAGAAGGAAATTTTTCATTTCCCTCCCCACAATGGCCATGGTTTTGACCAGAAGAGTTACTTAGCTAGAAAGAGGCACTTGTTCAGCAGCTGGAATGTCATTTTGAGAGTCCAAAGAGAGAAGACACATTCCATTCAAACAGATACTGAGAGACAATCTCTTTGGGAACTGGAAGCTGGGGATGAGAATGGGCTAGAGACTGGAAAGAGAATGGTAGTTTTGGGATCTAGAATGAGCTGTGGACTTACAAGGACCATTTCCTTTAAAGAAAAAATTGAAAAGATTTTTTCCAATTGTGTTTTTTTTTAACTACCAAGGAAAACGGTCACTTACTTGGGCTATGCTTTCATACTAGATTCATTTTAGAGGAAAAATAAAGGGTCCCAACAAGAATAAAGATGGGAAAAGCAGCTAGATTAAACCAAGTGTATATTGGAAGATATCTATGATAGAAGTATCACAAGATACTTCTGTGATACTCTGATACATAGAAGAGGAGTCAAGTCACAAACTACCTGAAGAAAGGGAAGATATCAAAGGCATAGTAGCAGAAACTATATATATATATTTTTTTATTAATATCAAGCAAAAAGATGGCTTAAAATAACTACTGACCTATATAACTATCTTCCTATCCATATATAATTTTTATGACAATAATATACACACCTATAGAAGACATCCTTGATAAGGGTATTAGAAATAAATAAATAAATCTTTACAAACAGCATTATATCCATATAATAAGTCACATCCATATAATGCAATATATGCATATAAGTCACATCCATATAATGCAATAATTACAGAAAGATGTAGAGAACACTAAATTATAAGCACAGGAACAATGAAGAACCTGTTTTTGGGAGACAGACAGAGAGACACACCAAACACTCATGCAGAGGAGAGCAGGAGAGGTGGGGGGGGAAGGTGAGAGGGAGAGAGAGATGAAGAAAGAGAGAGCGCACCAAACATAGACACTGAAGCAGACACAGAAACAGAACAAGCAGAGGCAGAGACAGTCAAAGACAGAGACTGTGAGAGAAACAGGAAGAGCAGGAGGGAAGGAGAAGGTGGGGGAAGTGAGAGAAATGGAGAGACAGAGATAGAGACACATAGAGAAAACTGTTTTGTTAGCTAAGCATAAAATATTTTTGATTTGGTAGAGAAAAAACATGCCTTAAAGTCTCTTTTCCAAGAAGCTAACTCTAATGCATATATCAAAATTGTACAAGGTTCTTTGAAAGATATAAAAAAAAAAAAATAAAGATAAGTCAATTTTGTAGTGAGTACAAAGGCTCATGACTTTGGATTGAAAAAAAAAAAAATAAACCTAAATTTCTATCCAAGTTCTCTATAACTAGTCATACCCAAGTACGCCATTGGTCTTGTTCAGATATTAATCACTGCTCAGGAAGACAACTGCAAATTCTGCTAATTGATCTCCTACCTCATCTTTCCAACACTCCAATTACATCCCTCACAAGAAACCAAACTGATATTTTTAAGATAGATTATGTTATAACTCTCCTAAAAAAACAAACAAACAAACAAAAACCTACCGGTTTACTTAAGGAACTGATTTCATATATGTCTTATTGCTATTTAATTCTATTTTTATGTCTTTTAAAATCACCTACCTTGAGGCAGCTAGTTGATGTAGTGGATAGAACACCAGCTCAGGAGGCCCTGAGTTCAAATCTGACCTCAGATAATTAACACTTCCTGGCTGTGGGATGCTGGGCAAGTCACTTAACCCTAATTGCTCAGGAAAACAAAAAAATAAACAAATAAATAAATAATAAAATTACCTACTTATAGGGTAGTATACATATACACACATAATATTAAATTATATATGTATTCACATACATATATAACATAAGTAAATATACAAGAGAACATGGGTTCAATCTTAATCCCAATTAGTACCTCATAGAGGGTCCAGAATTTTGCTAGATATATGTTAACAAGTTTTTAATTGGGGAAAGAGGATTATAAGATTTTAGGCCACTGGGTGAGAGGGCACAGGATAAGAGATAAGAATTACCTTTGATTTCTAAACAAATCATACAGATACAGATCTCAGACCTTTGTATGAAATCAGTAATAAGGTAAGTGGTGAATGAGTCTATGCCTAAAGAATTCCAGATTCAGAAATTGAAGATTCCCATTTCACATAAAATTGCTCTTAGGGAAAAGACTCAGTACTATTATCACTTTCATTGTCAGTGTCAATCTTAAAGTCAGTCTTAATCTCTTTCTCTCTCTCTCTCTCTCTCTCTCTCTCTCTCTCTCTCTCTCTCTCTCTCTCTCTGTGTGTGTGTGTGTGTGTGTGTGTGTGTGTGTGTGTGTGTCTGTCTGTCTGTCTGTCTGTCTGACTTTCTCTCTTAGACTTTGGGAAAATATATCATATCAATATTTTATTCCTACTCTACCAGCTTAGGAAATACAATTGATCTTAGGCTGGATGCTGACTATTAATGGAAGGTACAAACATTAGAATTCATGAGTGATAGTAATACAAGGTATTCCCCACAGTCATTGAGAGTAATGATTTACCTTCTGATTGCCCAACCTTAAGGCAAGTGCAAGTTTTGGGAGTAGCCTCAGATTTAATGCTACAAACATATATGATTGTGTATTTTTTGTTTGTTTTACTAATAGTGGGCTGGGATTGAAAAAAGATTGAAGTCCCTTGGTTCATTCCACAATTTAGTACTTTGTAGTATAATGCTCACATACTTTATATTAAAGATTGTGTTAATATTTTCAGGGAGGAGAGCAATGCGTAATTTTTTTTTTTTAATTTTCTTCTTCCATGGCTGAGCAGAATAATGAGAATGTAGTACAAATATAAGTGGTGGATGCCACAAAAGGTACACTAGTTCTGGAGCTTACTAGAAGAAAAAGGGTAGAGATCAGGGTACCTGAAGCAGTAGTCCTATGTTATCATGGTTTCTATGTGACTGTAGAGAAAAGGAATGAAACAGAGAAGAAAAATAATTACAGGGTTGTTCAATCCTCTCATATTCCCAAAACTCAAAATTGTGAGAAATTTATATGGCTCACAAAAGCAAAATTTATCTGTTGCTCATTATAATTTGCCTACTAATCAGGATTCTGCAGGGTAATGTGTGTTACTATACATTACTATTAGTAAATCTGTTTGCATGTCAAAGATTCTTACATTATTTAAAAGTATGCTAAATATTTCTGCTATATGAATTAAGGAATGAAAGCAACTGACACGTTTGTCTGCATAAAGTGTGAAATGGAGACTATACACAAATTCTCCTATAGGAAGAAACAGCTTCAGGAGGTGTATATATATATATATATATATATATATATATATATATATATATATATAATATATATATGTATATGTATATATATATATGTATATAACAAACTACTTTCCTAAATTCACTGAGATCAGGTGAGAGCTCTTTGCTCATCTCCACCAGTCAGAAATCAGATAAACTGGGATCATACATGAAGGAGTGATTAGAAAAAAGTTTTGTTTTAGAAATTGAAAGGAAGTCATTGTGAGTAATTATATAACTGGGACTTAGTACTTTACTGTGAGTAGTTCTGCCCTACTTAACAATTCTTCACTCTGGATCCTACACTCTGGAAACTTGTATATTTGAGTTAATTCTGTGGTAACATTAGGGAGGAACTTAGCAGTGGGTGCTCTACTTAATGTTATTTTGTGGAGCTATGGGAAAGTCTTTCTGCCTCTCCAAATATCTCCACATTTTTGTGGTCCGCTGGAGGAGGAAACATCTGAATACATTATCAGATAACTCTGTCAAGAATTGGTGGAGCTCTGTCATTTGTCCATTCCTGTTGAAGTTGCCAATATTCTTCCTGTCTCAAGGGTTTGTAACCTTGATGTTATCCTCAACCATTTACTCTCATTCATCTGTCATATTCAATTAGTCACTAAGTTTTGCAACCAAGTTGCTGCATCCACAGTATCTTTCGTATCTATTCTCTTCTTTCTATCCTCATTCCTACTCCTTTATCATTCAGATTTTTATCAATTCTTATTTGAACTACTGTTATAAATTCATATGTGGGCACCTTGATTTCAATCCTCCCACTCTTTAATCTACCCTCCATTCAGTAATGAAATTGACATGCTTAAAATACAAGTTTGATCACATGCCTTCTTTGCTCAAAATTCTATGAAAGCTCCCTATTGACTCTAAGATATAAAGAAGTCCTCTTTTGTTTTTTAAGCTTTCATAATCTGGCTCAAATTTTTCATTCCAAATATCTTCAATACTTAGCTCAACTCTTACTTTTAGTAGGAAGAAGATCTTTCCTACTGAGATTATTTTCCATCTATGTTCTACATATTGGCTATCTAGCTTGTTATTTCCACATTATCTCACTGGTTAAAATGTGAGCTCCTTGAAGACATGGATCATCTTTGCTTATCTTTGAATTTCCAATGTTTAACATGATTGTCTGTGACACAGAAAATACTTCATAAATGCTTCTTGATTGATTGAATAATGCCATGCACCCATATTCATGCTGTAATGTAGTCGAATTAATTTAACCCATTTCTTACCTCCGGGCTTTTATAATTGCTCTATGCCTAGAAAACTCTACTTCACCAATTCCATTTCTAAAAATCCTTAATTCCTCCTACCCCTTATTTTCTATATGTGTGTATTCATATATCTGTATATGAATATACATTGTATATAAATATGCATATATAAATGCATACCCATGAATACACAAATATATATGCATATCTAATATAGGTTATACATGTTCACACACAAATAAGCATACACAGGAATGCATATAATATAGCACATAATATGTACACAAGTGCACATGTACACATATAGTATGTACTATATACATATATGTGGACATAGGTATAAATTGACTATATTAGAATAACATCACCCCCAAAAATTCCAAACTTCCCCAAAAAGAAGTGAAAAAGAGGATTGCATTTGGGGGAGATTGAAGGAAAAGCTAGAATGTGATAAAATATCTCATATGAAGGAGTGTGAAATAGTTACTACAGTAGAGAGAAAGATGGGTATGTTGATGGTCAATACTTAAATTTTTCTCCTATCAGGATTGGAGAAAATTATATATATAGCCAGGAATAAAAATTTTTCTTACCCTATAAAGAAGTAGGAAGGAGGGTGTGGGAAGGACTGGTAGAAGGGTGAGCATATTGGGAGAAGTGGTGGTAAGAAGCAATACACTTTGTGAGAAGGGGGAGAGAGGGAAGGAAGGATCAGCAAGGGGAAAATAAAATGGAGGAAAACACACAGTAATTTGACAAAATCATCTGGAAGAACAAAAGTTTAAGAACATCAAGAGAATTAATAGGAAAAATGTGAAGGAATGTGGCATTCACATTTCAGATCTCAAACTGTATTATAAAGTGATAATCATCAAATCAATCTGAAACCTAGTACAGTCTAAGAAATAAAGGGTATATTAGTTGAATAGATTAGGTGCACAAGACACAGTAGTAAATGACCATAGTAATTTCAGATTTTATAAACCCAGTGACTCAAGTTTTGGGGATAAGAACTTATTTGGCTAAAATATTGGGAAAACTTCAAAACAGTATGTCAATAACTAGATATAGAACAATATCTTACACCTTATACCAAGATAAGGTTAAAATGGGTACATAATTAAAGACATAAAGAGTGATCCCATAAGCAAAACAGAGAATTGTTAAAGAATTGTGGCATATGATTGTGATGGAATACTATTATGCTCTAAGAAATGATGGATGAGCAGGCTGATTTTAGGGAGAAAAAAAATTCCTAGAAAAACTTGTGTGAACTGATGCAAAGCAAAGTGAGCAGAACCAGAAGAACATTTTACATAGTAACATCAACAGTTGGATAATGATCAACTCTGAATGATTTATTTATTCTCTATTATATAATAATCCAACACAATTGTAAAAGACTCATGATAAAAATGTTATCTACCTCTAGAAAAATGACTGCTTAAATACTGAAGGTAGATTAAAGCATGCTATTTTTCACCTTCTTCATTTTTTACTTTTTTTGGGAGGCAGAGAGGTGGGGATAGCTCTAATATCTAATATATGTTTTTCATCATTACACATGTATAACTATATCTAGTTGTTTGCCATCTCAGAAAAAAAAGTGTACAGAAGGGAGGTAGGGAGAGAATTTTGAACTTAGTTTTTTTTTTTTTTTTAATAAATGGCAAAATTATTTTTATATGTAATGGGAAAAATAAAATGTTATTCAAAAAAGAATAAGAGTGAGAGAAGCAGCCTTTGCTAAGTTTCAGGACTGTAAGGTGTGATGGCAACCATGAGTACTTCCTTGTATGACAATCTTAATGTCAGAATGGTTGGCAATAATATAGATCATTCTTTTATGTAACAAAGTCTCTTTGATCAACAGTAGCAATCTAGTACTACTGTCCTGCCAAAGGATAATAGAAAGACATTTGATAAAATACTTTCTAGTCCTATCCAGTGAAAATAACCAAAAAAAATTACTGGATCTAAAACCAAAGCAAAATACTTAGCTTTATGTCCTGTGAGGTTCTCTATAAAATTTCTACAGAATATGTGTTCTCAAGTAGTCGTTAATGAGTATGTTCATGCCTTCTCTTGTTAAATTGTTTCTACATCTTAAAGTTAGTATTATTCTACCATTAGATTGTCTGGACTGATTCGCAATCCATTCAGAATTGTTTATCAAATTTTCTCATCTGTTCCCTTCACTAGTTTTTTTTTTTTCCACCAAGAATATGTGCATGCATCCTTTTATAATATCCCTTTTTAATTTTAGTGCTTGTCTCACCCACAAATGTATTTCTCAGGGCTCTTTCCAATATTCTATTAAGATTATGGTTATCAGTTTCACTCAAACCACAACCCACACAATCTTTTTAAAATTTATGTTAACAAAATCTTGACTTATTTTTAAGTTTTATTCTGTTCTCAACTCATAACCATAAACAACATAAAAAGAACGACTTTTCTGCATTTGGGTCAAAGCAAAATTTTCTTGGAACATATTCTAAACTTATCACAATTATGATCTGCGGAGAGTTCGAATTTCTGACGTAATAGTTGAACTCCTGATTCTAACAAGTTATACATAAGCCCCTGTGTTGATTGGTTAGAATGTACTGCAGCTGAATAAATGGACTTTCACTACTTTGGATGAGTATGTTTTTAACCTCTCTCCCATGCCAAATAAGAATCACTTCAGTATTCATTGTAACCACATTTGATAACAAGTTCCAAGAAGTTCAGCCAAGAGGAGTTATTCTGGTAACTTTTCCAAAATATATGACAACAAAACACTACCAGAAAGGAAAGGGGAATAGTATTGAAACTGCTCAGCACAGAGCTCAGTGGCTACTTTGTGTCCACTGAGGATTTAATCTATTAAATTGATGTTCATGGCTCCCTCAGTTCTAGAAAGTTTTTCTCTGCTCACAGGTCCTAGTCAAAGAAACAGAGTTTCAGCTCTGCATTGAGCATAGCTACTTGCAATTTGATTATTAGATTAGTTATCTCAGTGATGGGAAAAGCTTTCCAACAAAGGTACATGACCTTAAAGGAAGTACATGAAAAATATTCAGTAGCAATAAATGGACCAGTTGACATAGGGAAATTTTTTGAAAGTAGCAAAGTTAGCATGTTATATGCTTCAATATTTTAAAGTTTCAATCATCTTGAGTGGATCAATTCTTTCATCAATGTGTGTGGGGGGGTCTCTTCAATGATGCATATCACAGTTCAATCATTACTCTTCATCCTGGGTAACTTTTGTCTATGACTTTCAATGCATCTACCACAGGATAATGGAAGAAGAGAGTTTGAGCCAAAGAAGGAAATCAGGTAGATAATTAGGAAGGAATCAAATCAGTCAAACAGGATAGGAGATGAGTGTGGTGGAAATTGAAATATTAAAATGAAACAATCTCTATTCCATATTCAGATATAAATTCAACTTCTGGGTGAAAGAATGAATAGCCAAAAGGATAATTAAAAGGACATTAAAAAGAATGAAAAAGGTTGAAGAGTTTCAAGAAGGATTGGGGAAAGTAGAACTTAGAGAAATTGACTGTAGGAAGAAAAGGAGATGATGTTTGATGAGACAAAGTAAGATAGGTAAGAAAAGGTAAGTGGATAATTTGAGTGTAAAGAAAATTGACAGATTTGGATTCATGAGTGAGAAAGTTGATGAAATAAGTTGATATAAGCCTGAAGGGAAGGTAAATGTGGCTGTGGAACTATTGTAGAAAGGGTGGTAAGTGGTTTTATCAAATTTTTATGTGATGATAATCATTTGAAAGAATTTTAAGAATTATTTGAGATTGAAATGTTTAACAGTTTAAACATTAATTTTTAAAATCTCAAGATGGAAAACAGGAGTCCAAAGTGTGTGAAATATATATATATATATATATATATATATATATATATATATATATATATTGGGGGGGGCTACAGTTGAATGATTTGTGTGTTATACATGTAGGAGAGAAGGTGAAGTCAATGAATCAATAAATACTTGTTAAATGCCAACTATGGAAAAGACACTGTGCTAAAGAAAAGGAAATGACAACCCCTAGTTCATAGTCTAATAGACCACATAACATATAAACAGCAATGTATAAACAAATCATATATAAGATAAATTAGAAATACTCTACAAAAGGCACTAGAATTTAGGGATTGGAAAACATTTCTCATAGAAAGCAGGATTTTTGGTTGTGATTTAAAGAAAGCTAGAAATTGAGAAAAGACTCAAGGAAAGCTATTTTATATTTCATATTATGAGTAAAAATGAAATATTCCTAAGTAAATAGAAGCCAGGCTTCAATAGGGAAAATTAAACCTAATATAGAGGAGAGATTTGACTGTTGTCAACATTTCGGAGACTAAAACAGCTATACATAGGAGAAATGAAGAAAAAGGGTATAATTAGAGCATGAAACAGATTTGAGGTGCTTCCTTAAAAGTAGTAAGTTAGATGCTCTAAGTTACAACAAGGTTCTTCTCCAAAGAGTGATATGGTAGAGCCATTAATCTGTCATATAAGATATCCAGTATGGTAGCTGGTGATTCCTGTTCAGTGGCAGTGAGGCTGATATTTGTTAATCTCATAATCACAATAAAGACGTTTGTTGTTTTTCTGTGACATAGAACCTTCCAAGAATTGGGAAAATAGGCAAGTACTACTTCTGTGATTATATTAACACAAATGTCACTTCCAGGAGAAACCTAAAAAGTATTGTGAACAATTATGAGTTTTGGGAGGGAAGGAAATACACATCTACTATATGTCACATACTATGCAAATGAATATTATCTCATTTGATCTTTGCAATAAATATTCAAGGAAACTTTTATTATTATTCCTATTTTATATTTGAGTCAACTGAAGTGGGGAGGGTCAATAGATTGCCCAGGATTGCACAATTAGGAAGAATCTTAGGCTGGATAAGGTCTTGGGTTTTCCTGACTCTAGATTTAGGGATATTAATCCACTTTTTGGTACAGAAAACTAAAGACTTTATGATCAAATTGATTTTCTCATTGTGATCTCCTAGTAATTATGTGGTATTTGAAAATGGGACTTAGATTTTGGACTGTAACTTGCAATATAAAATCAATAGATTTTTAGCCTTTAATGGCATATACATAGCAAAAGCTCATAAGAATATACAGTTCAATTTTACAGGGGGCAACTAGGTGGCGCAGTGGATAGAGCACCAGCCCTGGAGTCAGGAAGACCAGAGTTCAAATCTGATCTCAGACACTTAACACTTCTTAGCTCTGTGATGCTGGGCAAGTCACTTAACCCCAATTGCTTCAGCAAAAACAAAAACAAAAATTTATACCTGAGTTTTATGTCCAGATAACTAATTTAGACTGTCAAATATTTTCCAAAGGTTCTCAAGCTCAACCCTTCCAAGACAGAAATCATTATCTGTGTTCCTTTTCTCCTCTCTAAGCCTTCTTCTCCTAAACAATCAAGTTTTTTAAAGACAAGAGAATAGTCTTTAAATTCTACCCCAGGGAATTTGACTCTGATACCATGAAAAACTTAAAACAGCACTTTATTTTTCCAAGTATATGTTTAGACGATCTTTAGCATTTATTAAGAAAAAAAAAAAATTTGAGTCCAAATTTATGTTCCTCTCTTCTTTTTCTTCCCTTTCCTTAAAACCATAAGCAATTTAATGTGGATTATGTATGTGTGGTATCATATAAAACATTTCCATATTAGTCACAGTTATGAAAGAAGAAACAGATTAAAAGGGAAAAAACACAAAAAAGAATAATATAAGTGAAAAATTCAATTCTTCATTCAGAGTCCAAAAGTTCTTTATGTCAATGTGTCTAACATTTTTCTTCATGTGCCCTTTGTACTTTTCTGACACTATCATGACTCCTGTATGGTTGATCATCATACAATGTTGCTGATACTATGTACATAGTACTTTCCTGATTTTGCTCATTTCATTTTGTATCAGTTGACTCAAGTCTTTCCTGTTCATCATTTCTATTGCACAATAATATTCCATTGCATTCACATATTACCGCTTGTTTAGCTATCCCCCCATTGATGGGCATCCCCTCAGTTCCTAATGTTTTGGCACCACAAAAAGGGCTACTATGAATATTTTCACATGTAGTTGATTTTCTCTGTATCCTTTTGGGATATAGATCTCGTAGTGGTGTTGTTGGTCAAAGGACATGTACAGTTTGGTTGCCCTTTGGTCATAATTACAAATTGCTCTCTGGAATGTTGGATCAATTCACAATTCCACCAATAGGACATTAATGTCTCAGTTTTCCCACATTCTCTTTAACATGTATCATTTTCTTTTCTTTCTTTTGATCATATTAGCTAATCTGATAGGTGTGAGTTGGTGCCTCAGATTTGTTTTAATTCAATTTCTCTAATCAGAAGAAATCTAGAGCATTCCTTCATGTGCCAGCAAATAGCTTATGATATCTTCATCTGAAAGCTACACATTCATATCTTTGACCATTTATCAATTGGGGAAAGGTTTGTATCCTTGTAAATTTGACACAGCTTTCTCTTTACTTGAGAAATGAGATCTTTATTAGAGATACTTGCTATATAAAGATAGTTTTCTAGTTTTCTGCTTTCCTTCAAATCTTGATTGCATTGGTTTTGTTTCTGCAAGGCTTTAAATTTAATATAATCAAAATTATCTACTTTATATTTTGTAATGCTCTCTATTGTTTGGTCTACTGTAACTCATTTAGCTTTTCTTTTAAGAATTTGGATGTTATAGCATTTAATAGATACATGTTTAGTATTGATATAACTTCATTGTCTTTCATACCTTTCAACAAGATATAGTTCCTTCCTTATCTCTCTTAATTAGATCTATTTTTGTTTTTGCTTCATCTGAGACCCGAATTATTTTCTTTCTTGTCTTCCTCCCTCCCTCCCTTCTTTCCTTCTTCCATTCTTTCCTTTCTTCCTTCCTTCCTTCTTTCCTTTTTATACTTTATCTGAAGCATAATAGATTCTGATCCAGCCCCTTACCTTCACTCTATGTCTCTTTGCTTCAAAAGTGTTTCTTGTGAACAACCTATTGTAGGGTTCTGGGTGTTGATCCATTTTTAATGACAGATTTTATCTCATTCATATTCACAATTATAATTACTAACTGTATATTTCCCTCTAATATATTTTTCTTCTATTTGTCCTCTCTCTCCTTTCACTGTTTCCCCCCTTAACAGTGATGTCTTTCTGTCTACTTCCTGTCCTTTGCCCTCTCTTCTCTTAGTTCTCCCTGTCCTTCCTCAATCCTGCCTTTACTTAATATCTTCCCTTTCTTCTTTCCTGTCAGCTAAGATAGACTTTATTAAACTGATTGTATATATTATTCCCTCTGAGCCAATAATGATGAAAGGAAGGCTTAAGCAATAACCATTGCCCACCCTCTTATCTTTCTCTCCATTGTAATAGATCTTTCAAGTCTCTTAATGTGAAATAATTCACTCCATTTTATGCCTCTCTTTCTTCAGCACTCAGTGTACTCCTCATTTTCATCCAGTAATTATTTTTATATAATTTCCTCAAATTCACCTTACAATTGTACCTTCTGTCTATGTAAATTTCTTCTAATTGTACTGTCAGTCATATAATTTTTTTAAGATTTATAAGTATCATATTCTTGTGTAGGGATAAAAACATTTTAACTGTTGAATCCCTGTTTTCTTTCCCCTTATTTGTTTATGCTTCTTTTCATTCTTGATATTGGAGATCTTTTTTTTTGTTTGTTTTTTTTGTTTTTGTTTTTGTTTAAGTCTGCCCTTTTCCTTATGAAAGATTTTAATCTTTCTATTTCATTAAATGGCCATATTCCATTGGAGTATGATGTTTAAATTCACTGGGTTATTCTTGAATGTAGACCTAGCTCCTTTGCCTTCCATAGAACATGTTCCATGACCTATGATACATTAAGGTTGCAGTTGCTAGGTCCTATATATTTGAATTGATTCTGTCAAGGCAATTGCAGTATTTTTTTTTCCTTAACCTCATCATTCTGTAATTTGGCTATACTGTTTCTTGAAGTTTTTATTTTAGAATTTCTTTTCTGAGGTAATTGTTGGATTCCTTAAATTTTTATTTTGCCTCTGGTCCCAGGATATCAGGGCGGTCTTCCCTGCACTTTAAAAAGTATTTACTCCCAGAGGTGGAGCCAAGATGGCAGAGAGGACACACTTTTCTTTCTGACCTTCTCCTATGAGACCAGTAAGAAAATCCAACCAGAATTAGCTGTAGACTGGTAGAATCCACAAATATTGGGAGTGCAACAAATTACCAGCAGAAGATATTTTGAAGATCTCCAGAAAAGATCTGTTTTGATCAGAATAGAGAGAGGCAGGCCAAGCACAAGCAGACTGAATACAGATGCCAGTGCAGACAGTGCAGAATCTCCAGGTGGTATGGACTCCATGGGGTGGTGTAGACTTTGCAGGGTTTTGTAGACTCTAGGTGGCGGAGAATCTTCAAGGCGGAATCTATAGCAAGAGTATTGGGTACTATGCCCTGATTATAAGCCATTAGATCAGCAGAGAAGTTATAAAACATCCAACACAAATACAAAAGGAATAGTGAATCCCAAAACACCAGAATTTCAGAGGACCTGGCTATGCCCACACAGCAGCGGGAATGAGTCATCACTGACCCAGCACAGCCAAGGCCACTTATAGAAGAAGCTGCTACTTGTAAAGGAAGCTTGGAAAACCTCTCTTGCCCTAAAAGCAGATCTTAACTTTTTTTTTTAAAGAGTAAAAAAGCAAAGAGTACTCTGACAATAGACAGTTTTTTTATGGTGAAAGAGAATATATTTCAACCCTGAGGAGACTAAAAGCAGATCATCTGAAGATGAAGCCCCAGAAGGTGATATAATCTGGTCCCCATCACATAAGGCTCTCCTAGAAGAAATTAAAAAGGATCTTAAAAGAGAGTTAGAAGAAAAATTGGGAAAGGAGATAAAAACTTTACAAGAGTATTTGGAAAAGCCATATAACTCATTAAAAAAGAGATTTGATAAAATAAAAAAAGAAAACAACTTCCAGAAAAACAGAATTTGTGAAACAGAAAAAGAAAATAATTCCTTAAAAAACAGAATTAGTGAAATGGAAAAAATTCCATAGAATAAAACAAGTCATTTAAAAATTCAATTGGACAAATACAAAAAAAAGTTTAAAAAGTTAAATGAAGAAAATAATTTCCTAAAATTCAGAACTGGACAAATGGAAATAAATGATTCAATGGGACAACCAGAATCAGTCAAGCAAAACCAACCCTGAAAAAATAGAAAAAAAAATGTAAAATACCTAACTGGAAAATAAATGTAGGAGAGACAATGTAAGGATTATTGGACTCCCTGAAAACAATGATGAAAAAAAGATCCTAGACACATTTTTTCAGAAATCATCAAAGAGAACTGCCCAGATGTCTGAGAATAAGAAGATAACCATTGAAAGAATTCACCAAACCCCTCCTGAAAGAGACCCTAAAATTAAAAACCCAAGGAATATCATGGCTAAATTTCAGAACTTTCAGACCAAGGAAAAAAATATTACAAGCAGCCAGAAAGAAACAATTCAAATACTGAGGAGCCACAATAAGGAATACCCAGGACCTAGAAGCTTCTACTTTAAAGGATTGAAGGGCCTGGAATCTGATATTCCAAAAGATGAGGAAATTGGAATGCAGCCAAGGATAAACTATCCTGCTAAACTGAGCTTTTCTTTCAAGAAAGAAGATGGACAATCAATGAAACAGGTGATTTATTTCTGATGAAAAGAACAGAGCTAAACAAAAAATTTGACCTCCAAATATAAAACTCGAAAGAAGCATCAAAAAATAAAAAGAAAATAACTCTTGGGAATTGTATTTCTATTATGGGTATACATAGAGAGTGAATGTATAATCTGATTTTACTGTTATAACATAAAAAAGAAATTAGAAGTGGAAAGAAGAATGTGCTGGGAAAAAGGGGGAATTAAAAGATAAAATGAGGGAAATGACATCTCAGGAAGAGGCAAAAAAAACCCTATTATAATTGAGGGAAAAAGAGAGGGTGATGAACATTGTGTGAATATTACTCTTATCAGATTTGGCTCAAAGAAAGTATATTAGACATATTTGGTTTTACCAAGAAACTTCTCTCACATTTTAAAAAAAGTTGGAGGGCAAAGAGGAAAAGGAAAGGGGTAGGTTAAATAGTAGGGAAAAGGTAAAGAAAGGAGAAGGGTCTCTAATGGGGGGAATGCTTGAGGTAAGTACATAAGTAAAATACTGAGGAGGAGGGAAAGGGGAAAAGGAAAGAGAAAAGCATAATTTGGGGTTAATAAGATGGCAGGAAATACAGAATTAATAATTTTAGCTCTAAATGTGAATAGGGTAAACTCTCCCATAAAGCGTAAGCAGATAGTAGACTGGATTAAAAGCCAGAACACTACAATATGTTGTTTACAAGAAATACATTTAAAGAAGAGAGATACATGCAGAGTAAAGATAAATGGCTGGAACAGGATCTATTATGCTTCAGGTAAAGTAAAAAAAGCAGGAGTAGCCATCCTAATCTCAGATCAAACAAAACCAAAAATTGACCTAATGACAAGAGATAAGGAAGGAAACTATATCTTGCTAAAGGGTACCATAGATAATGAAACAATATAAATATTAAATGTATATGTGCCAAGTGATGTAGCATCTAAATTCCTAAAGGAGAAATTAAGAGAGTTGCAAGAAGAAATAGACAGCAAAACTATAATAGTAGGAGATCTCAACCTTGCACTCTCAGAACTAGATAAATCAAAACACAAAACAAATAAGAAAGACATTAAAGAGATAATTAGAATACTAGAAAATTTAAATATGATAGATTTTTTGGAGAAAATTGAATGGAGACAGGAGTACACTTTCTTCTTGACAGTTTATGGAACCTATATAAAAATTAACCATATATTAGAACATAAAGACCTCAAATTCAAATACAGAAAGGCAGAAGTAGTAAATTCATCCTTTTCAGATCATGATCAATAAAAAATTACATTCAATAAAAGGCCAGGGGAAAATAGACCAAAAATTAATAGGAAACTAAAAATCTCATTCTAAAGAATGAATGGGTGAAACAGCAAATCATAGACCCAATCAGTAATTTCATCTAAGACAATGACAATAATGATACAACATACCAAAATTTATAGGATGCAGCCAAAGTGGTAATAAGGGGAAATTTTATATCTCTAGATGCTTACTTGCATAAAATAGAGAAAGAGAAAATCAATGAATTGGGCTTGCAACTAAAAAGATAGGAAAAGAACAAATTTTAAACCTCCAATCAAATAGCAAGCTAGAAATTCTAAAAATAAAACAGATCAATAAAATTGAAACTAAAAAAAATACTGAATTAATGAATAAAACTGAGTTGCTTTTTTATGGAAAAAACAACAAAATAGATAAACCTTTAGTTAATTTGATTAGAAAAAGGAAAGAGGAAAATCAAATTGTTAGTCTTATAAATGAAAATGGAGAATTTTCCACCAATGAAGAGGAAATTAGAGCAATAACTTGGAGTTACTTTGTATTATGCCAACATTATGCGAATAAATTTGATAACCTAAATGAAATGGAGAAATATTTTTTAAAAATATAGATTGTCCAGATTAACAGAAGAAGAAATAAATTATTTAAATAGTCCCATTTTAGAAAAAGAAATAGAACAAGCTATTAATCAGCTCGCTAAGAAAAATCTTCAGGACCAGATGGATTTATATGTGAATTCTACCAAAAATGTAAAGAATAATTAACTCCAATACTATATAAACTATTTGAAAAAATAGGAATGAAGGATTCCTATCAAATTCCTTTTATAACACAGACATGGTACTGATATCTAAACCAGGTAGGATGAAAACAGAGAAAGAAAATTATAGACCAATCTCCCTAATGAATATTGGAGAAAAATGTTAAATAAAATATCAGCAAAAGATACAAATAATCATCCCCAAGATAATGCACCATCACTAAGTAGGATTTATACCAGGAATGAAGGGCTTGTTCATTATTAGGAAAACTATCAGCATAATTGACTCTATCAATAACCAAATTAACAAAAAACATATGATTATCTCAATAGATGCAAAAAAAGCATGTGATAAAATCCAACACCAATTCCTATTAAAAACACTAAAGAGTATAGGAATAAATGGACTTTTCCTTAAAAGTCAGTAGCAGCAAGCATCATATGTAATGGGGATAAACTGCAACCATCCCCAATAAGATCTGAGATGAAACAAGGTTGCCCAGTATCACCATTACTATTCAATATTGTATTAGAAATGCTAGATTTGGCAATAAAAAAAGAAAAAGAGATTAAAGGAATTAGAGTAGATAATGAAGAAATAAAAGTATCACTCTTTGCAGATGATATGATGGTATATTTAGAGAAACCTAGAGAATCAAATAAAAAATCTATTAGAAATAATCCACAACTTTACCAAAGTTGCAGTATAAAAATATATACCCACATAAATCATCAGCATTTTTATATATCACTAATAAAATCCAACAGCAGGTGATACAAAGAGAAATGAAAATAAATGTTGATAGGATAAAATATTTGGGAATCTGTCTGCCAAGGGAAGGTCAGGAACTATATGAGCAAAACTACAAAACACTTTCCACACAAATAAAGTCAGATCTAACTAATTTTTAAAATATTAAGTGCTCTGGCATAGGTTGAGCGAATATAATAAAGATGACAATACTACTTAAACTAATCTATTTATTTAGTGCTATACCAACCATATTCCCAAGAAATTATTTTACTGACCTAGAAAAAATAACAACAAAATTAATCTGGGAGAATAAAAGGGCAATTTCAAGGGAATTTTTGAAAAGAAAAGCAGGGGCCTAGTTGTACCAGATCTAAAACTATATTGTAAAGCAGTGGTCATCAAAACCATTTGGTACTGGCTAAGAAATATTAGCAGTTGATCAGTGGAATAGGTTAGGTTCACAGAAAAAATTATCAAAGACTATAGCAATCTAGTATTTGACAAACCCAAAGACCCCAGATTTGGGGATAAGAATTCACTATTTGGCAAAAACTTCTGGGAAAATTAGAAACTAGTACAGCAGAAACTAGGCATTGTATATAAAAATAAAGTTGAAATGGGTTCATGATCTAAACATAAAGAATGATACTATGAACAAATTAGAAGAACATAGGATAGTTTAGCTCTCAGATTTGTGGAGGAGGAAGGAATTTGTGACCAAAGAAGAACTAGACATCATTAAGAATCATAAAATAGATAATTCTGATTATATCAAGTTTAAAAGTTTTTGTACAAATAAAATTAATGCAGACAAAATTAGAAGGGAAACAACAAACTGGGAAAACATTTTTACATTCAAAGATTCTCTTAAACAACAATAATATTTCATAACATTCATATATCATAACTTTTTCAGCCAGTATCTGACTGATGGGTATTCACTTAATTTCCAGTTCCTTGCCATTAAAAATATTTTGTACATGTGCATCCTCTTCCCTTTTTTATAATCTCTTTGAGATACCGGCCCAGTAGAGACACTGCTGGAGCAAAGGGTATGTATAATTAGATAGCCTTTTGAGCATAGTTCCATATTACTCTCCAGAATGGTTGAATCAGTTCACAACTCCAACAATTTTCCCAAATCCCCTCCAACATTCAAAATTATCTTTTCTTGTCATATTAGATAATCTGAAAGGTGTTGTAATGGTACCTAAGAGTTATCTTAATTTGCATTTCTCTGATAAACAGTGATTTAGAGCATTTTTTCATATGATTAGAAACGTTTAATTTCTTCATCTTAAAATTATCTGTTCATATCATTTGAATATTTATCAGTTGGACAATGGCTAGAATTCTTATAAATTGGAGTCAATTTTCTATGTATTTTGGAAATGAAGTCTGTATCAGAACCCTTGGATCTAAACTTATTTCCCAATTTATTGCTTCCCTTCTAATCTTATCTGTGTTGATTTTGTTTGCACAAAAGTGATTCACCTAATACAACCCAAACTATGCATTTTGCATTCTATAATGTACTCTAGGCCTTCTTTAGTCACAAATTAATTCCTTCTCCACAGATCTGAAAGGTAGACTATTCTTTATTTTTTAAATTTGCTTATAGGATCACTTTTTATATCTAAATCATGAACCCATTTTGATCTTACCTTGGTATAAGGTGTTAGGTGTGGGTCAATGCCTAGTTTCTGCCATATTAATTTTCAGTCTTCCCAGTAATTTTTGTCAAATAGTGAGTACAGCTAGGCCACTTTCATTTGCATTTTTTCATTAATTCATTTGAAGATAGTGACCTTTTTTTTTCTTCCAGATGAATTTTGTTATTATTTTTTCTAACTCCGTAAAATAAGTCTTTTGGAATTTGATTGGTATTGCACAGAATAAACTGATAAATTTAGGTAGAATTATCATTTTTATTATTTTAGCTACCCATGAAAATTTGATATTCTTCCAAATGTATGAACTTTTTTTGGTGGGAAATGTTTTGTAATTGTGTTCATATAGTTCCTGATTTTGTTTTGGCAGGTAGACTTCCAAATATTTTATATAACCTACAGTTATTTTTAAATGGAATTTCTTTTTTTTTCTCTCTTGCTGCTGGACTTTGTAAAGGTAACACATAGAAATACTAATAATTTATGTATATTTATTTTGTATCCTGCAATTTCACTAAAATTGTGAATTACTTCTAGTAGTTTTTTAGTTGATTCTCTAGGATTCTGTAAGTATCATCTGCAAAGTGATGATTTGATTTTCTCAACCTACTCAAATTCCCTTCATTTCTTTTTCTTCTTTTCTTCTAAAGCTAACATTTCCAATACAATATTGAATTGTAATAGTGATAGGGAATAACCTTGTTTCACCACTGATTTTATTGGGAATGGTTCTAATTTATCCCCATTTCAGACTTGCTAATGGATTAAAATGATGTTACTGATAATCTTAAGGAAAACTCCATTAATTCCTATCCTCTAAACTGTTTTTGTTTTTTTAAAATAGGAATGGGTGTTGGATTTTGTCAAATGCTTTTTCTGCATCTGTTATCATATGGTAATCATATGATTTCTATTAGTTTGGTTATTGATATAGTCAATTATGCTAATAGTTTTCCTAATATTGAATCAGCTCTGAATTCTTGTTATAAATTTTACTTGGTCATGGTGTATTATCTTGGTGATAAATTGCTATAATATTTTTGCTAATATTTTATTTAAGATTTTTGCATCAACATTCATTATGCAAAATGGTCTATAATTTTCTTTCTCTGTTTTGACCCTAACTGGCTTAGGTATCAGCCCCATATTTATGTCATAAAAGGAATTTAATAGGACTCCTCCTTTTCCTATTTTTCCAATAGTTTGCATAGTATTGGCATTAATTGTTCTTTAAATGATGGTAGAATTCATATGTTAATCCATTTGGTCCTGGAATTTTTTTTCTTACCTTGTTCAATTTCTCTTCTAAAATGGGATTATTTAAGTAATTTATTTCCTATTCTGTTAATCTGGACAATCTATATTTTGTAAACTTTTTAAAATCCATATTCAGTAAGATTTATTGGTATATAGATGGGCAAAATAGCTCCCAATTATTGTTCTAATTTCCTCTTCATTGGTAAAAAGTTCATCCTTTTCATTTTTAATACTAACAATATGATTTTCTTCTTTCCTTTTTTTAATCAAATTAACTAAAGCTTTATCTCTTTTGTTGTTTTTTTAATAAAACCAACACAACTTTATTAGTTAAATATATTTTGCTGCAATTTTAATAATCTTCCCTTTTATTTCCAGAATTTCCAATTTGGTATTTAATTGAGGGCTTTTAATTTGTTCCTTTTCTAGCTTTTTTAGTTGCATGCTCAATTCATTGACCTTCTCTTTCTCTACTTTATTCAAGTAAGTATCCAAAGATATAAAATTTTTCCTAAGAACTGCTTTGTTTGCATCCCATACATTTTGGTATGTGGTCTCATTGTTGTCATTCTCTTGGATGAAATTATAGATTTTGTCTATGATATGTTGTTTCACCCATTCATTCTTTAGGATTGAATATTTTTAGTTTCCAGTTAATTCTTGACCTATTTGTCTCTGAACCTTTATTACATGTAAATTATATTCCATCAATATGCATTTACTATTACTGTTGTGTGCTTTCTAGAACCCTCAAGTTGGGGTGCCAACTGTGCTTTCTAGAGCCTCCAAGCTGAGGTGCCAAAATATACTGTCCAAACTAGCTCTCTGGAAGATCTCAGGAACAGTCCAAATCCTTGGTCTTAGTGGAGGAGTGATGAGACGAGACTCACATGGATGGTCAAAACATGGGGTTCATTTATTCCAAATTCTCTCACCTTTATATACTCTAATACTCTTTTATAACCAAAGCAACATTATGCATGTGCTAACTATATACTGTGCATGTGGGAACACATAAATGACTTGCTACTGTATGGAGATGACTTTTTGCCACTTAGTATCGCTTTGTTTTAATTACAGGACACGTCACTGCCTCCTGACTTTTTGGGAAGGCCGAGAGATGGGGAATAGAACCAGATATTGTTAACAGTTTCCCTCTGGGCTGAAAGGTCTTATACCTCACCCAGAGTTCTCCAGCTATCTGTGGCCCTCTACATCTGCTGCATGTTTGCATTTGATTTTGAATTTTTATGCCCTAATACATGATCAAATTTTGTGTTGGTTCTTTATATCAGTGAGAAAAAAAAGTATATTCTTTTCTGTCTCCATTCAATTTTTTCCCAAAGGTCTATCATATCTTTTTATAAGTTTAAACTTTTACAAGTTTTGTCTTTAATTCCTCAGAGTTTGAGATTTGTTCTTCCCTGCTGTCTCCATAACAGCTATTTACGGTCAGAGCTGTGTTTGCTTTTTTTCTTATTTTAAAGGTTCAGGTCTACTCTTAAGACAAAAGGGAGATTGTCCCAAGCTTCCTTTATAGGTAACAGAGGATTCAGTCTGCCCTGGGGCCAGTGATGTTAATTTTCTTCCTGAGCTGTGTGGGCATGGTCAAATCCCACTTATTATGCTAGAGTCCAGGGGCTCACTATTTGCCTTCTGTAGTTGCAGCTAGTCTGCTAATCCACTGTTTTCTGAATGAGGACAGAATGGCCAACTCTTCTACATTTTGGCTAAAAGCTTCCCAATAAATTCCCCAGGCTAGAGAAAGCCATGGGTTGCTGCACTGCTTCTGCACTCAGCTGCCTCCCTTCCTCCTCCCACACCTCACCTGATTAAAACAGACTTTTTCTTTCTTTTTAAATTTCAATTAATTAATTAATTAAATTAATTTTTACAAACATTTTATGCATAGGTAATTTTTCAGCATTGACAATTGCAAAACCTTTTGTCCAACTTTTCCCCTCCTTCCCCCCACCCCTTCCCCCAGAAGGCAGGTTGACCAATACATGTTAAATATGTTAAAGTATAAGTTAAATACAATATATGTATACATAAAACAGACTTTTTCTAAAGTTATTACACAATATCTTCCACTTCACACATTGGTTGCACTTTGTTTCACTTCACACATTTGTTGATTTTTGTGGCTCCAAAACCTGTTCAGAGATTTGATCTGATATTGATCTGAGGAAGCTAGGAAGGGTTCAGACAAAGACCTGTCTACTCTTCACCACCTTGGCTCCGTGCCCCTTTCAACCTCATGTTATTTTTAGGTTCCAATTTTTCTTTGGGATTGTTTTGCCCATAGGTGCTGGACATTGTTGTCCTTTTATGACTATGTATCTTGGTTTTTCCTATTACCATCACTCTTTTCTATGTCAGACTCTTTTGTTGTTGTTGTTTTTTGCTCATTTTGGGGGTCTTTTTCCTTTCTTTTAAATTTGAACTCTACTCCCAGGATAGAAAAGGCACTGTCTTAGGCTTTTTATGCCTGAGACTGCAGACTCTGAGTTTATGTCTAGTGCTCTTCTGATTTTGTCCTAAATTTCCTGAGGGACCTTATTTTTAATCCTGCACTAGGGGGTGGGACTGTGGTTGGTTGGTACAGATGGAGATTGAAAAGTTTACCTGATGCTGAGGTGGGGTGTACCTGGGTCTACCCTGAAGCACATGGTGGGTTGGTTTCTGCAGGCTATCTTTTGCCTGGGATAATATTAGGATAAGCATGCTGGGTGTAGCCCTGGGGCTGCTTGTTTGCATATTCTATTAGCATTGCTGTCTACTTGTTTGCCGGGCTACATTGAAACAGAGTTGGAGTCTGCCAGTTCCCGGGCTATATTTAAGCACTGGGGGGGAGGGAAGGAGGCTCCTACTATTGATGTTCTGGTTTACTGGGACACTTCCTATGCTGAACTGTGATACCTTTCTTGATGAACTTCCAAATTTCTTGGGCTAAAATATTTTTTCCCCTATCTTTTTCCTGGTTCCACTATTCCAAGATTTGTTTTGAGATGCTATTTTTATGGTTGTTTGTAGGTGATTATGTGGGAGTTATAGCAATTTACTGGTTATTTTGCCATCTTGGCTCCTGAAAGTCCATAAGACTTACTTTGAGAAATTTTAGAATGGATTATTAAAGAGAGTTGGCAAAAACCTCCCCTTAGAAGAATGGCAGTCATTTAAAAAATCTCATGGCTTCTTCAAGTACAGGTTATGCCAGGATTTCTTTATTTGCATTTTTGACAAAATTATTAAGTAGATGAGAAGAATGCTCCGAATAGAGTTTATCAGGATCTTAGTGAAGCTTTTGATGAAGTTTTTCATGTTAATTGTATTAAGATGATGAAGAGATAAGGATTAGATTATAATTTCATTACATGGATTCCAAACAGGTTGGATAGTCAAATTCAATGAATAATTGTTGGTGATTCAATGTAATGTCTTATTCTAAGATGCAAAACCCACCAACTTCACAAATGTAAAATTGGAAAAGTATAGTTAGATAGCAATGTGGACTCATAAGGTGAGACTCCTAAAGAAGTATTCATTTGTCATAACTCATTCCCCTTTCTTCTTTTACTAATTCCATTTGTTATATACTTTTTTTCTATAGAAGTAATTTCTATATATTTTCAATGAACCTATATAATCCAGTCTGGATTTAAAGATGAATAAAAAATTAACTATTTCATTTTTCTCTACATACCAAATTGATTGTATTTCTTATTTCTTTAGTTACCTAAATTTACATGCCATATACAGTTTTCACTTCTGGCTTCATGAGGAGGAACAATTCAAAATGTTTCCTTTTACTAAAATTTCTTATTTTTTCACTCATGGTTAAGCTTGACTTTGTAGGATATGATATTTAATGCTAGGGTAGGAAATCAATTTTTTTTCTTTTCAAAACATCATAGTTCCTTTTTTTTTCTTTCACTTTTTATTTTGCATCAAAGAGAAATAATATTATTCAACTTGGATGGTTTTTCCTTGGTATTTGATAGACTTCTTTTTGGTTATGAGATTTGAAGTTTAGCATTAAACTGTATTATTGTTACTTCTGAATGAGTTAAATTTGTTTCTCCCTAATCATATTTTGGAATATATAGGTCTTTACCTTCCTGTTTTCCCAATACTTATAAGCATTTTTATGTTATGATTTCCCATAACCTGTCATTCAGGCTCTTTATTTAAATTTAATTAATTATATAATCAAGTTGTGTTGTGACATAAATAATTTTCATATGGTTTCTATGCAATTTAACTTCAAGGTCAGTTGTTAGGGAGGTCTCAGTAATTCTTCTAGTCATCCTCCTTTAATTTTGTTCTGTCAATTTTCCTTCCATAATTACATTTTAAAGTTGCAAATGTACTGATTTTTTTTTCAGAGGTGATGTTTTGGAGTGTATCTCTGTCATTTTTTCCTAAATAATTCCTTTTCTCACTTGTCCTTTTGAGTTTTTCTTTGAGAACTCTAATGTCTATCATACTTCTTTTCTCTTTTTCATTTTTTTAAGTTGTTCTTCTGTCTCATTCTAGAGAATTTTGAAGTTCTTCCATCATTAGTTCTGCACTATAGTTCTCATAGTTGCTGCAGTATGTATATTTTTTTCTTTCTGAAAATTTGTATTTTTCTTTTAACTCCCTAGCAATTATTCATTGTTCTGGTGCTTTGATTTAGTTATTTGCTTGCTATTTTTAAAGTAACTATAGGTTTTTCTATGAAGTTTTTCTTATGATGATCTCTAATATTCTCTTTGTAATTTATTATTGTTCTTTTACTATATTTGAAACATTTCTTCCTATTTTGAGATGGAAAAGGTGAGTTGAGTTGAGACATGACCTCTCACTGTTTGTGAATATATATCATTCTATTTGGAGCACTGACAAAGAAACAAGGTACAAAACCATTTCAACAGAGAATAAAAGCTTTCAACATAGTCAGGTATTCAAAGTGTAAACACACCATCCAATACGCCAGTTAAGAAACTAAAAAGTAAACTTTGTCAAAAGGAGAGAAAAGTGCAAAAAGAGGACATCAGGATAAATGAGGACAGCTAGAGTGCTGTCGACCTATTTTGGTTGGCTTCATTTTCCAACTTCATAAACCAAGATGCGGTGAGATCATGAGGAAAAAAATCTAACTGGCATATTACTGTGAATTAAATGTTACACAGAAAGGTTTTATGCATCAGGACAGCATTAGTAGCTTTCTTGTGGTGCATACTGACTGATCGATTTGAACAGGGGTAAGTGGCTCTATAAATATGCCAGGTAACTTGGTGGAGGGAAGAAATTCACATGGGTCTTTCATAGCTTTGACAATAAAATTTCTAAGCTTCACCTTTCAACAAAGTTATAAACTACTTCCTGCTTGTAGTCACATTTGTTGTTATTTTCCATCCCAATTCCTACTGTCTTTCCTTCAAAAATGTTAAAGAAATGAAATACCCTTTAAAAATAACATGAACATAAGGGTTTATAAGAAGAATATTTCCTGGGCAAAAAATATGTAATATGCCACAAACAGAAATAGTAGTACCTCTCTCAGAATGTAATAACCCTCCCCTTTCCAACATTACTGTCTTTAATCCTACTCATATATGCATAACAGGAAGACAGATGGAGTTCCTTTGGAATAAAATTGTTCCTTTTGGGTAAAGCCTTCTATATTCTTGGCTTAGTTCAGCTATAAATTGCCAGCTGGGTTTCCCATATTTGACTTACTGTTCTTCATTCCTCCCCAACAGAGCCTGCCTATTTGGGGGCATTCTTAGAGACCTCCTACAGATTCCCATTCTTGATCACTCATTGACTGAAGAGTGAATTTTTGCAACTAGACCAACAGCTATGAGCCAATGTAAAATCTACAAGCAGTTGTGTTGATAGCTAGGAGACTATATCTCAAGATGGTCATTCCTTGCCAAACACCCCTCCGTCCAACACTCTTCAAACAAACTATGAGAATTACGGTTCCTGTAGTAGCAATAATACTACTTTATTATAAAATATGATCATGTGAATATCTTATCTCCATCCAATGGTTCATCTAAATTATAAATCTGATCTTCACCCAAGATATATTTTGGTGGTTCTTCCAAGGAAATTGGACAGTTGTTGTTGCAGTTACATTATTTTTCTCTAGACAACAAGAAAAGGGCCAGTTGTCATCACACTATCTTCAAATAGGCAACAAAATGATTATATAAAAAATCCAATAAAACTATTACATAATTAAGAACCAAGATTTAGTTAGACACCATTAGATTTTTAACTCCTTAACTCCTTAAGAGAAGAAATCAATCAGGTTTTTTCCCCTACTTCTGCATATCTGTGATCTCAGCCTGGTAGACAACTTTCATTACCAAAGTAGATCACAAAATACCTACCACCTAATAGATAAGTGCAAGGAAACCATTGCAAGTATACTTAAATAAGAGGTTTTAAATTAGGGTCCATGTGTAGATCCAAGAGATACATCACTTTGGAATTAAAAAGTTATATATTTTCACTAACCTCTAACTGAGATTTGTCATTTCTCTCAATTATTAAAAAACTAGAATATTATTATGACAGTCACCAGACTACCAAAGAGATCCATAATACAGAAATGCTAAGAGATCTTCATTTAGAAGTCAAGTGACTTACCCAGAATTATACAGCTATCAAAGATGAGAAACTGGATTTAAAACCGTCTTTTGAACTCCAAGTGACATTCACTATGCCATATTTTATGTATATATGAACTCAGACCCATATACAACAAACATATATATATGTATATAATATATAACTGAAAAGATGCTTTTATAGCAGCCCCAACATGTATATTTACATATATAAATAACTGAAAATGTATATTAAAATCACAAAGCAGACATTTATAATAATATGTTTACATGTTGTAGGTTCACAGATTAATACATACTTATCAAGTGAAAAATAACATGAAAAATATTGGTATAATAGTTGACCTCAGAGGTAGAAACATCTGGATTCAAATCCTGCCTTTGAAACAGATTAGCTATGTGACCCTGGGTAAGTAAGTGATTTATCCTGGTTTGCACTAGGGATTTCTTCTCCCTGGAGTTCTCTTTATTAGTGGTATAAAAGTCATATAGAAAGTTGGGCCAATAAACCATACTTAAGGATTACTTTAGGACTTAAAAAACCCCCCAAAATTATCAATGTTGTATTGGATTTTTATTTATCTTGTTAACCATTTTCCCATTATATTTGTAATCTGCTTTGAGCAGTATTCAGGAATTCTGCAGCTCAGTAGGTGAGAAGGCCACATATTTGACATCTCTACCTTATATCACTAAAATCAGAGATGGCATTCCTATCTGAATAGGGTGAAAAAGAAATGTCCCAGAAGTTTTAAAGATCATCCAGTTAAATCCCTCACTTTAGAGATGTTATCTAATGAATGAGTAATCCCTAAAAGTTACCAGTTCTTCCATTTCAAGTTTTTAGTATGAACTAGAATAATAGAATAAGGACTCTGCCTTTATTAGAAGGGGCAGGGGGAGGGGGAAGGACTTAGAAACTAAAATAATTTTAAAATATTTTTCTAGAAACATTTCTTGGCACATGATCTCCTAAATGAATATTAGAGCTGTATTTCTAAATAGCATAGATAAAACCACACAAGCCAACATTAAGCAGAGGTCTTAGTGGTTCTCCCTGTAGCTGTAGACCTTAGGGCTCTAGTTAAACTCAGCTCTCCCCCACATCCAACAGGAAAAATAAGTCCCTTGTGCTTCCTTGAACTTTTACAGTAGGACAACTCTGTGGAGCAGCAAAAGGAGAGGTAGACTTTTATTTTGAGAATCTGCAATCCCAAGTTTCAAAGGCAAAGTGAAGTATGAGAATACACTAGGGATTTAAATAAAGTTCAAAAAGAACACAATTCCCTCATTTGAGTTTATTCCAAATTGCCTCTGTCCAGATGGCTTCTTAAAGAGAAGGGGAAGGGGGGAGAGAAGGCGAAGGGGGTATATATGTAGTCCCCGCTTCCTTTTATGCTGGCTGGTCCTTGATTACTGCTAATGATCCACAGCTGTACTGGCTCCCCAGCCACCTCCACCCTTCCCCTGCCCCACCTAATTTCCCCTTTTGCTATTTAATCCATTGCCTGGTATGACTTAGAAGAAAAATAGTCTTTTCAGTTCAACCTAGGAACTTGCCTTGAGCAAAGAGCCATGCCTCATCAGTATAACACTGCTGCCAAACTACAACTTTGAATCACTTAAAACATGCCATTCAACACATGGAATTGACTTGAATGAGTCTGAATATATTTATTTGCAAGGAATCTCCTCTTGCTATCCCCTTTCTCTCTTCCCTCCTTTTTGCTCCTTCCTCCTCTCCTCCCTTTTCCTCCCCCTTCCTTTGTTTCATCCTCTCCTCTTCCATTCTCCCTCTCTATTGACTGTTTCTCTGTCTCTCAGTTAATTATTTGCATATTTTGAGTTTTGGATTATTTGCTATATTGAACACATAAAAATATTTGGCCACACTTTCTGAACAAATATTCGGAGAACACACAGACCATATATGTAATCACAGTACATTTTGCCATGAGACATTGTTTTGTTACATCCATTATAGTCATTTATACTCATTTTATCTTTCAGAGGAGTCAGTACAATTTAAAACAGGAAAGGAATCCTTGGAGAAATCTTTGGAGAAGCAGAGTTGAAAGAATCCTTGAAAGGTCACCTAGTCTAGGCTTGTGGTCAAAATTTAAAGGAAAATTAAAAAAAACCCTCAACTCTGACCCATATAATGGAAATGGGGAGCAAAGCCAAATATAAATAAAATGTCTGATTCCAGGTGATAATTTTTTTTTTTTTTAACTTTCAATCATTTCTGGTACAACTTAACCTTCACAAGAGGTGGGAGGGTAAGTGAATAAATGGACAAGCATTTATTAAGTACTTACTAAAGCCAAGATTTGTTCTAAGTGCTTTCAAGAAACAGCAAAAGTAGTCCCTTTCCTCAAGGAGTTCACAATGTAATGGGGTAGATCACCTGCAAACAACTATGTACAAACAAGACATAGAAAACAAACTAGAAATAATCATTAGGAAAAAGCTATCATTACAATGGAAAGAGAAAAGCATGTAGAAAGCAGGATTTTTGGTGAAACTTGAAGGAATCCAGAAAAGTCAAAAAGCAGAGAAGAGAAAGAATTCCAGATTTGTGGGGTGGGTAGTGAAAGTACCTGGAGTTGGAACATGAATTGCCTTGTGCAAGGAATAACAAGGCAGTCAGTGTCACTGAGTCAAAGAATATATAGAAAGGGATAATAAAGTGAAAATAAGCTGATAGGGTAGAGAAAAACAAAGTATTGAAAGGCATTATCAGACAGACAGTTGATCTTGGAGGTCATAGGAACCACTGGTGTTGAATATAGCCAGCTCTGTGTTTCCATCAGGAGTCTATGGGAAATAATAGCAGGCGATAAGAACTATTCTAGTTCTCTATTTGCCCACTTGACCATATCCCAAACTGTGATGTGTGACTGGTTCTAGTTCAAATTGTAAAGTGTTTTTGAGGTGCCTAGGACTCTCTAGAATCACTTCTTTTCCCAGCTTCCTTGTAAAATCAAAAACAAATTGATAGGCTCTGACCATTTAATGCCCCTCTTTCTAAGATTATCTGTTGGTACAGTAGAAAGAGTATTGGTTCTAGCATAATAGAACCTGGAGATTCATATCTCACCTCTGACACACCCCAGGCATAGTTAATTTCTTTGGGGCTCTTGTTTCCTCAGCTGCAAAAGGAGAGACTGTGGTAGATGCCTACTGAGTTTCCTTAAATCCTATGATCCCATAAGGATTCAGAGAGGGACTTGTTCCCTAATCAATTCCTCTCTCTCTTACCCCAAACTGAGTAAGTCACAAAAGGGGCAGGCAGGCAACTTAGATACTAGGCTTTGATGTGTTCAAACAAAAAGAATGTGAAGTGTGAAATGCATGGGAAGAGGTCCAGGTTAATTAAGAGAATATCTTTATACTGGGTGTCTTTTCCCACTCATGACCTTTTTTGCCCGAGAACTTTTTTATATGACTTACAATATATAATAGATCTACAAATCAAACATTTACTGATAAGAAATCATAATTTCATGATCTCCACATTCAGTTACAAGATTCTAAATGAGGTCTCAAACCAAAGTTTAAGAAGCTGGACTATATATACATATTAAATGTATATATACATATACATATACATATATACATACATAATTAAATTATCATTATAAGTTATAAAATAAAATAATATAACAATTAAGAAAAATAAATAATAATGATACATTATTAAATAATTAGTCATCACAATATCTCTGCAGAAAATTTACCCATAGAAAGCCGTAACTTTCTATTGGAGACAGCTTCTGCCCAGAAATTTCATGTTTACCTGGTTACCACAGTGTCTAAACCACATGAATACAGAGTCCTTTCTGAAGGTTACACCATCTCCACTTATAGGATTATAGTAACCTCTCTAGGGTTATCTCCATTTTGTGAAGTGTGAAGTGTAAATATATTTCTCTAATAGAATTTGAAGGGCAGCTGATGGCACAAAATATAAATCTGCCAGGTCTAGATGTGCAGGCAAAGAGTGATGTAGGAAAGAGTTTTTAGAGTGATCCCTGGACACCTAAGGGAGAACAGCAAGAGAAGAAGGGATTTCTTTCTCTTCCCATTCCTTTCCTCCACCTTCATGATTATTTCTTACAGAAGAGCTACTTAATAGGAAACAATGCATCTAAAAAGGCTTAGAAAAAAAACTACAGAGTCTGGGTTAAGAAATATATTCAAAGAACATGAATTTGGTAGTATAAAAGGATGATAACTATGGGTTTAGGGGAGAACAAACCCTGGCAATCAAGATTCAAACTTCAAAGAGGAGAGCTTAAATAATCAACCTACTTAACAGGAAGGCTGTGGTTTATGGCAACATTAGGAAGACATCACAAGAACAGGTAGTACTAGTAGTAGTATAGTAATAGTAGTAGTAGTAGTAGTAGTAATAATAGTAATAGTAGTGGTAGTAGTGGTAAGAGTAGTAATGATAATTTATAGCTTTTATATATTGGCCTCCTATGTATTAGATACTGTGCTAAGATAAATATTATAATATTTATAATCTAGAAAGTAGGTAAAACTATTATGCCACTTTATAGCTGAAGAAAATGGAAGCAAATTAATTTAATTATCTAATTATAAATATTAATCTGGATTTGAACTCAAATCTTCCTGACTCCAGAACTAATACTCTATCCACTAAGCCACTTAGCTTCCTCCTTGAAACTTTGTCTCTGTAGTATTCAAATAGAAATTGTTTTGGCTACATGAGTTCTCTGAATCTATATTCCACTACCAGCATCCTCTATGTCCTGATGTTTCCTCTCTTTCCACTGAGTTTATATGTATATTGTGGGAGAGTGAACCTTTAGAAACCTCCAGTTATTTCTTGACCCATGAGAATAGTGTGTAACTTCTATTCTATCACCTTAGTTTTTTCTTTGATCTACTTGACTTTACTTTTACTTTTTTTTTAAAAAACTTTGATCTATGTCTACTTGACTATTAAAGAAAAACATGCTGGTGGATATTTATGAGGTATAGTTCTAGGAGTGTGGACCCATAAAGAACCTTGCTTCTGAAGTTGTAATTGCCTTCCAGAGGTTGGGGGCAAACTTTCAAATCTGTGATTCCTGAGGTGGTAAGGTGTAGCTCTGGAGAAGTTATTATACATAATTCTATGAGTAGAGTGGAAGAAATGTATGGGAAGAACTCTTTTATGATATGATTTTAGATACTGTGGTATCCAGGTGGACATGGAATTTCTAGGGAGATTGTTTTTCAGTCTCATCTGAAAAAGATTCTTTTTGACTGCCTATAGTATTTTGTTGGCAAAGATATTAGAGTGGTTTGCAATTTCCTTCTTCAGTTCATATTGTAGATGAGAAAATTGAGGCAAAGTGAAGGGGCTTGCCTAGGTTCCACAGCTAGTCCAGATTTGAACTCAGAAATATGAGACTTCTTGGTTCAAGGTGTAACGTTCTATCCACTATACTACCTAGATCTCCTAACACCAGCAGGTAGACAGATATCCTGTTAGTGAGAATAAACAGCATTTTCTTTTGATAGATTACCAACAAAAGAATATTATAATGTTGAATTATTCAATAACCTGCTCTATAAAGATATTCTCTGATAGCTTATACACCTCCTGATTCAGTTTAAAGGTATTTCTTATACATATCTGATTAATTAAGGGCAATGAGCTATTTCTGACAGTAAATATTTCACATTCATTATAATTAGAAACAGAAAACCTTTAAAGGTTCAAAGAAGAGGTGAGCTAAATCCATATGTACCCCAAAACTTCAATTCAGTTCAAGAGAAGGTTGAGTTGAGGGCTGATGCTTTCTGAGTTGGGTTGCCAAGTGCTGATTTACTAAAATCGACAACTAGAGCAGAGTTATTAACATAGATCTGTAAGAGAGTAGGATTCTGATGTTAGTTATCTTCTTATCCATTCTTTTAAAGCCTGATTTAAAAAGAAAAAAAAAGTTTCAAGTAACTACATCAAATAGGACTTAAAGAGTATATATTAATATTTGTCTGGTGCTATGGTATATCAGAACAAGCAAGTTATTTCTGAAATAAATTGTTTACCCTAGTGGAGAGCATGAACTTGTCTAGGAATACTGATTATGATGCTGGAAGCTAACATTTACTTATTTTAAGAATACCATGGTGATGAGTTGCCCTCTCAAATCATACAGATGAGAGATATGCTTCTAGAAAAAAATGTCTTGTATCATAAGAAAAGTGTAGCTGTTGCTAACATGATCTTGGCAGGAAGAAAGTGCTCAATAAATGCTTGTTGATTAACTTGTTTATCATTTTAAAAGATGGGGATTTATATATAGGAACTCTTGAAGTACTGGTATCTCAAATCCTCATGATTCTAATTCTCCTCATTATCTCTCAGGTTCATTCTGTTTTTTTGTGGTTGGTAGCTATTCAAATCCATAGCTCCAAACACTGACCAATGAGTGTCAGACCAGGCTGGATGATTCATTAACTCAGAACAAAAGACATTTAATTAAAACAGTATGCAAGGTAAATAGCATGAAATTCAATCAGGTCCCCAATTAATCCCTCTGTCTCCCCAACACAGCAGGAGATGAACATAGATCACTTATGGCAGGGTGTTGGAGATTAATGCCTATAATAGGTCCTACTTAGTAAATTCCTTTTAAGTTTTGGAATACTGGTGAGCAAGTATTGAGCCCCTTAAACATCAACATATCTGGGCCAGGTGGGATACTATTCCTACTATGTGTTTGCATTCCCACCATTTCTTCTTGGTTATCAAAGCCTATAATTTCCCTTAATATAGCTGATGTGGCTGCTGTTTTAACTCATCTCTCGAGTTTTTTCCCCTAAATTAATTTATATATACCTGCATCTTCTCACTAACATGAGATCCTGGCAACCTTTTTTGAACTGCCCTGAATAGAAGTGGTTCTATTCAACTAGAGCAAGATCCAAAAAAAAATCTTCATCCTGTGAAGTCTTCTATAAAATGTATTTTAGAAAATCTTCTTCAATGGCTAATGATTTTCAGATAGAAATATTTTTGAGGCATGAAACCTGTCCATGAGTTTGTCGCTCTGCAAAGGTGTTGGTTCATTTACTGGAGACCTTGTGTCCCTCCCCTACAAAGGCCTGGGAGAGAGACTGAGGGCCCAAAGGAATGGAAAAATAGGCTTATTTTTTCTTCTTCAATTACCTTTTACCCTCACATCAAATTTCTCTTCTTAATGTAGAGAAAAAAATCCTAGAAGTTCTAATTCATTTGTTCTTTTGTTCAAGGTCCACTTTTCAGGAAGCTTATTTCTAGTAGGAGACTTCTAAAAAAATCAAGAGAAGACATTTTTAAATTTAGTTAAGCATTATTATTTCCATTTAAAGTAAATTAAGATTTACAGAGAAAAAGGAATTTTCTCATAATAAGATTTCTAATAACTATTAAATAATTATTAGTTATAAGTATAACTAATAAGTATTGATAATAAGTATTAGAAAATAGTTCTTCTTATATCCTTGGAAAGTTTCTATGATAATTTCTAGGGGACATAAATTGTCCAATGGGAAGAAATGGCCCTGGGGGTGTATGTCAGGGTCTTCTGTTTCTGTTAAAGGTGACAATTATGATAATTTATTAAGTTTAAAATACCAGAGTATACTAAAATAGAAATGGAATTCATATATGGTCTGAATGATAATGTTTCCAACTCCTTTCTCATACTTTTATTAGCAGACTAGCACAGAGCTATTGTTTCCCTCATTGTTCTAGGGAGAAGCCTGAGGCATATGGTCTGTCTTGTTCTCCAATATTATGTTATCACTTAAAATCCCCCATCTCATGCATTTTCCCAACATTATCATCAATTAATATTTTCTCAGCATCATTTGTATAAATGGTAGCCAGTTGATATAAAATAGAGATAAGTATAATCTATAAATAACTTAATATAGAATTAATTATTCTTTTACCAAGGGATATTTATTAAGGAAATAGAGGAAGACTCAAAAAACCAAAAATCATATCCCTAGAGCAGATTATATTCTATTCATACTACTTATCCCTAGAGGGGTAGGATCAAACTGAAAGAAATTGTTAGCAAATTTACTTCTGGTTGGGGCATGAGTATAAATAGTGAGAAATCACTTCCTTGTTTGGAAGACCTTGAAAAATCTTAGCTACCAGTGGACTCTGTTGCAGATCCCTGGTTACTTATCTGCTGCCTCTTGGATATTAATTCATCTAACATCAGGAAATAATAGATACAATGAAGACATAAGAAACTAAAGCAGCCATGAAATATAGGCTGGAGGTCCATGTGGGGAGATAAGAGAAATGAAGGCAGCAACTGCTACCTATCTCTCATCTTGGATACTTATAGTATTTTGTATTTCAGTTGCCACTAAATAAGAAAGAAAGACAGACAGACACACATACACACACATACACACACAGGCAGAGAGAGAGAAAGAGAGATTAGACAGAAAAAGGAAGATGTCATCTATATGTGACTTTTTATGCATTCTCAATTCTAACTCAACAGCCAGTTAAAAATATTTTCGATCATTCAGTAAACCTAAATGAAAGAATAGCTAACCTTGTTCGGTAATAGAGAATAGACTACTCCATCAAACATCATTGTGCATTTCTATTGTTTTTAGGATCTATCATTTAGCTCTCTCTTCCCTACACATTCATTTTTAGTCCACTTATATTCATATATTGGACACAAGGTATAGCAAATAATCATGATTCATTTGCAAGTTTAAGGAAAATTAGTATTGAGAATGGATCCCAAAATCAATTTCAAGTTGCATCCACAAAATAGCTTTGAAGATACAGCAATCTGAAACTTTCTCCTCCCTTATCCCTCCAACCTAGGAGAATGATCATATACAAGAAATTGACAGATCATCATTAGAAAATATATGGCAGTGTCTATAGACAAAGCTCCTGATTAAAGTCATAATCTGGAGTTTTCAGCACACATAGGCTTGTTGTGGCACCCTTTAGTTATACAAAGTTTTTGACTAATTCCTAATCTTCATGTTTTCATGAAGGGTGGTTAGCACTTCTTGTCTGTTTAATGAAAATACTTTCCTGTTGCTTCATTGCTCATATGGCTAGCTTGCCATTTTTCTTGGGAGTCAACACTACATATTTATGGTAGTTTCTTTTTTCTATCATATTCCTTTTTGAAAGTTTGTCAAAACTTTGTCAAAACTTGTAAAAAAAAAAAAAAAAAAAAAAAAAAAAGAAGGACATCAATACCTGGGAAACTTCAAGGCATCATTCGATTTTTAATTTCTATTTCTGAAAGAGGATTTGTACTTGATTTATATTTGAATTATCCATACTATTTGCTAAATAATACTGCTTCATTGCTTGTGAGAATTTGCATCAAAGTTAGAATTTAGATCTTACAAATTTTCTGAATTATTGAACCTTAGATGGAAAAAAAATAGCTTTAAAAACTGAAATAAAGGAATAGGGAGATAATTTACTCATTAAAATTGATAATTGTATTTAAATCCAACTTTCCTTTCAAATTTTAGGTTTTGTATATAAGTGACTTTGGTAGAGGGGAAAAATTATCAGGTATCTTTTACAATTCTAACTCATTCATTCTGACTTCCCTAAGTAAAAATATAAATTGTCACTTCCAATCTATTCCAAGGAATTGATTCCATATTCATGAGAATTTGGCTCAACAAGAAAAAGTGTTGATTAGGGAAGTTAAAACATTTAAATAAATAAAGAAGATGGGATTTGTTAGTAGAGGTTGTAGTATTTGAGAATTATTGCTAAAGTATATGAAATTAATAAAATTCCAGAAACCTAGTGACTTGCAGAAGTAAGTTTGAAGACAAAAGGAAAAATAGATATCTTCTGGGAGAAAATTGCTGTTTTATGCTTAATAAGCTGTCAACAAGTTTTATAATACAAAGATTAGGATATGTTCAAATCCTTCCCCACTTTTTCCATGCTATCTATCCCTTCCCAGGAACCAAAGCTGAATGAGGTAAGGGAAAACAAATAATTTTCTCTTTTAAAATTCCTTTCAATATTTAGCATTAGTGTCCCATATATTGCTCCCTTCTTATTATGAGAGTTCTCTCAAAGAGATCATGTGGTACAAAGATTGAATTTAGATTGATATTTGCTCAAAAATGCATTAATTTTTTAAACTTCTATGTTTATTGTTTCAATTAAGAAGCATCTATTTTCTCTCCCTTCCATTTTATCCCCCATTGAACAATAAAAAGAAAACCCTCAAAACAAATATTCACCTCAAAAAGTGTAATTACTTACATTTAAAATATTTCTTGTGCTTCAAAAACTATTCTTTACATATGGAAATTATTGTTACTGGTTTAGAAAAACATTTAAATGTGATGGGAAAAGGTCTGAATTGGGAGTCAAAGTAGCTTATATTGCTTTCCCACTCAATAAACTATAGAATCTAATTTGTTTCCAGTTCTTTGGGACTGCAAAAAAGTCCTACTATAAATGTTTTGATGTATATGGTAATTTTTATCAATGACCTCTGAGGTATTAGCATATTAATGAAATCTCTGGGTCAAAGAATATGGATAATTCAGTCACTGAATATGCAAAATTATTAATACTTTCCAAGATAGTTATACTGATTCAACTTTCCCTCAATAATACACTAGTGTGCGCTTATCTTCCTCCAAATCTTCTGACACTGCCTATTTCTATTTTTTGTCATTTTTGCCAATTTTTTAGTGTATGAGGTAAAGCATCAGGCTTATTTTGCTTGGTATTTCATTATTAGCTATATGGAGAATTATTTCACATTCTTTGCAATTCTGCTTTTGAGAATTGTTATTTATATTCTTTGGCTATTTATTTATTACAGTATAAATTTTGACATATACATATATTTACAAAATATACAGAAAACTTTATAAATACATACATGAATACTGTAGGCATATAATATTGTTGTTATTGTTTAGTCATGTGACAGTCTTTGTGATGCCATTTTGGCTTTTTTTTTTGTGGCAAAGATACTGTAATGATTTGTCATTTCCTTCTTCAGTTCACTTTGCAAATGAGCAAACTGAGGCAAAGAGAGTTAAATGAATTGCTCAGGGTCACATAGCTAGTAAGTTTCTGAGGCCAGATCTGAACTGAGGAAGATGAGTCAGGAACACTTTAGTCATTTCACTATCTAGATCCCCTTGTATATATATACATATCTACAACACACACACATATATACAATATAAAAACACATGTATGTATATATAATATGACATATGTATAACATGCATGTATGTTAATTATATATATATATATATATATATGTATATATATATATATATATGGAAACATTTACCAGGAAAGATTTATGCAAATATTTTCCTTTATTATATTTATTATTTCTACCTTTTCTCATTTGTTTGCAATATCTCTGTGGCCTAATTTTGTGACACCTCCATGTAACATCAAGAAATACATATCTTCTTTAACAATCCCATTCAGAAAATGTAATAAATCTTAATTATAGTCCTTCTAGTGATTTTTCAATACTATATAATTTTCTATATTTATATTTTTGCAAGATTTGTCCAAATAAAGAGGACATTAAAATTTCCCCTGTTGTTACCTGTCTTACTTCAGTTAAGTTTTCCTTTTAGAAATTTAGATACTGAGGCATTTCAATGTTGATATTAGTGTATTGTCTAAGATTCTTGTAGCATAATGAAATTTTTCTTCATCTCGTTTTATGTTGTGAATGTTTATTTTTGTTTTGTTTGATTATGTGCTTATAATTCCTGCTTTTTAAAATTCACCTGATGAAGTTTTGTTTCAATCCCTAATTTTTATTCTGATTATATCATTTTAGGTGTGTTGCTTACAAGCAACAGATTATGATTTTTTTTGTTCTTCTCCAAAATGATTTTGTTTGTACTGTTTGTGCTATTGGATTTTATAATCCATTCACATTTAAAGTTAGAGTTTCCCCAGGATAATACAACTATGATCAAGTAGGATTTATACCAGGAATACAGGGCTATTTTAATATTAGGAAAACTATTAGTATAATTGACCATATTAATAATCAAATTAATAAAAAACATGATTATCTCAATAGATGCAGAAAAAGCATTTGATAAAATCCAACATCCATTCCTACTAAAAACACTTGAGAGTATAGGAATAAATGGATTATTCCTTAAAATAATAAGGAGCATATATTTAAAACCGTCAGTAAACGTCATATGTAATGGCGATAAACTAGAACCTTTCCCTGTAAGATCAGGAGTGAAACAAGGTTGCCCACTATCACCATTACTATTCAGTATAGTACTAGAAACGCTAGCCTCGGCAATAAGAGCTGAGAAAGAGATTCAAGGAATTAGAGTAGAAAATGAGGAAATCAAACTATCACTCTTTGCAGATGACATGATAGTATACGTAGAGAACCCCAAAGACTCTGCTAAAAAGCTATTAGAAATAATTCAGAACTTTAGCAAAGTTTCAGGATACAAAATAAATCCACATAAATCCTTAGCATTTTTATACATTACCAACACAATCCAAGAGCAAGAGATACAAAGAGAAATTCCATTCAAAATAACTGTTGATAGTATAAAATATCTGGGAATATAGCTACCAAAGGAAAGTCAGGAATTATATGAGCAAAATTATGAAACACTTGCCACAAAAATAAAATCAGATTTAAATAATTGGAAAGACATTGAGTGCTCTTGGATAGGCCGAGCAAATATAATTAAGATGACAGTACTCCCTAAACTAATCTGTTTATTTAGTGCTATACCAATCAGACTCCCAAGAAACTATTTTAATGACCTAGAAAAATAACAAGAGAATTCATATGGAACAACAAAAGGTTGAGAATTTCAAGGGAAGTAATGAAAAAAAAATTAAATGAAGGTGGTCTAGCTGTACCTGATCTAGAACTATATTATAAAGCAGCAGTCACCAAAATCATTTGGTAGTGGCTAAGAAATAGACTAGTTGATCAGTGGCATAGGTTAGGTTCACAGGGCAAGATAGTGAATAAAAATAGCAATCTAGTGTTTGACAAACCCAAAGATCCCAACTTTTGGGATAAGAATTCATTATTTGACAAAACTGCTGGGAAAACTGGCAGAAACTAGGCATGTACCCACATTTAACACCACATACTAAGATAAGATCAAAATGGGTCCAAGATTTAGGCATAAAGAACAAGATCATAAATAAGAGGAACATAGGATAGTTTACCTCTCAGACTTGTGGAGGAGGAAGGAATTTGTTTCCAAAGGAGAACTAGAGATCATTATTGATCACAAAATAGAAAATTTTGATTATATCAAATTAAAAAGCCTTTGTACAAACAAAACTAATGCAAACAAGATTAGAAGGGAAGTAACAAATTGGGAAAACATTTTTATAGTTAAAGGTTCTGATAAAGGCCTCATCTCCCAAATATACAGAGAATTGACTTTAATTTATAAGAAATCAAGTCATTCTCCAATTGATAAATGGCCAAAGGATATGAACAGACAATTTTCACATGATGAAATTGAAACTATTTCCACTCTTATAAAAGAGTGTTCCAAATCACTATTGATCAGAGAAATGCAAATTAAGACAACTCTGAGATACCACTACACACCTGTCAGAACAAATAATGATGAATGTTGGAGGGGCTGTGGGAAAACTGGGACACTGATTGTTGGTGGAGTTGTGAAAGAATCCAACCATTCTGGAGAGCAATTTGGAACTATGCCCAAAAAGTTATCAAAATGTGTATACCCTTTGACCCAGCAGTGCTACTACTGGGCTTATATCCCAAGGAAATACTAAAGAAGGGAAAGGGACCTGTATCTGCCAAAATGTTTGTGGCAGCCCTTTTTGTAGTGGCTAGAAACTGGAAAATGAATGGATGTCCATCAATTGGAGAATGGTTGGCTAAATTATAGTATATGAATGTTATGGAATATTATTGTTCTGTAAGAAATGACTAATAGGAGGAATACAGAGAGGCTTGGAGAGTCTTACATCAACTGATGCTGAGTGAAATGAGCAGAACCAGGAGATCATTATACACTTCAACAGTGATACTGTATGAGGATGTATTCTGATGGAAGTGGATATCTTCAACATAGAGAAGAGCTAATCCAATTCCAATTGCTCAATGATGGACAGAATCAGCTATACCCAGCAAAGGAACACTGGGAAATGAGTGTAAATTGTGAGCATTTTTTGTTTGTTTGTTTTTCTTCCCAGATTATTTTTACCTTCCGAATACAAGTCTTCCTTTGCAACAACAACAACAACAAAATTTGGTTCTGCACATATATATTGTACCTAGGATATACTACAAGATATTTAATATGTATGGGAATGCCTGCCATCTAGGGGAGGGGGTGGAGAGAAGGAAGGGAAAAAATCAGAACAGAAGGGAGTACAAGGGATAATGTTGCAAAAAAAAATTACCTATGCATATGTACTGTCAAAAAATGTTATTAATAAAAAATAAAGTTAGAGTTTGAGTTAGATTTTTATAATATTCGTCTTAGTTTGAATCTGGATAAAGGATTTCTTTAAGCAATTTCTAGAAATTTTTATCCATTATAGGCTTCTTATCTCCATTTATAGAATCACTGTCTTCTTCCATGGGAAAATTTTCCTACAAATGAGACAAGTTTGACCTACTTTTTATAGAATCACTGTCTTCCTCCATGGGAAAATTTTCCTACAATTTCTCCTACAAATGAAACAAGATTGACCTCCTTTTCTATCTTGCTTCAGTCCCTTCTTTTGCCTCCCCAATTTATTTTCCTGTATTCCTTTTTTTCCTGAGCAATGGCAGGTGTTATTTCAATTTATTGTTAACCTTTGACTTACTTAGGGTAAATCAAATATTGTCTCTATCTTCAACCTCTCCTTTCCCCTTTTATGTGTCTTCCCATTCTGTAATTTAGTTCCATAAAAGACATTCATTCACTTGTAGGCAGGATGTTGTGAAGTATAGTTCTTGATGTTTCAAGCCTATTTTTCCAGTAACATTTCTTTTATTTGACTTTGATGTTCACCCTCATTTTGTTGAATACCTTAGAAAGAAATATTTTAATAAATATCCTATCCATTATAATTTTGCTGTTATTGTTGCCAATGCTATTAACCTTATAGTTTTTTTTTTAGTTCTTTCCTTTTTTCTGGGATAATTTATTTCATTATAAGTCATCTGTGGTGTTGGCAAAGCATACAATTTGTTTATGTCTGGTTTTATTTGTAGAAATGCTTTGAATGCCTCTTTGGTATTGAATATCTATCATTTTTCATTAGTGGTTAGGCTCAAATTTTCATGATATGTCACCTTGAGTTGTATTTTGAATGCCTATGTCCTTTGGAACACATTAATCCATTTCCCACTTTGGTTTCTTATAATAGTTGTGTTTTTTAAAGTCGCTTTCTTTTATATCTGAAAATCTTTTCCCTGGTCAATTACAGAATTTGTGTTGGTCCTTGTAATTGTTAAATCTAATTACTATATGTCTTGGAGAATGCAGCATAGAATTTTTGTTTTCTGGAAGTGATTTATGGAATTTTCGATTAATACTTTGGTTTTAGTGTGCAAAAGTTCTATTTAGTTTTATCGAATCACTTCTCATATTGTGGTATTCAGGTTTTTTCATTTGTTGCCTTATTCTGAGAAATGTATGATCTTAAGTTATCTACAATATTATTTTTAAGATCAATATTTTGTATGTATATAGATTTTTTTTCTTTTAAGATTATTGTTGATGGTTTTCTTCTTTCATATTATCCTTCACTTTTGTATATTTTGCATTTTCGATTAGTTGTTATTGCTTCTGTTTCTTTGGTATGGTTGGGATACTCTACCAATTATTTCTGATTGTTGGGTTATAGATTTTGATTTCAAAGTCCTTTAAATTTCAAAATTCAAAATTCTTTCAATTTCAAAATTCAAATCTCTCTTTTCTAAGCATTCAGGATCTTCATCTATAAATTACTCGGCCTCATTAGGTTTTGATTAATTTTCCTTTGTCTTATAACAGTTATATCTAGCTATATGGACTTATTTAGCTAATCTTGTCTAATATCTTCCCCTTTGGTTTGTCTACATATACTTAAGGTCTTTAAGTTTTATTCTTTTTGAGTCCTTTGGTAATTTCAATCTTTCCTGCATATATTTCCCCATTTCTGAATTTCTGTCCCTTTCCCTCTTTGTTGGAGATTACCCTAAATGTTGGACTTCAAAGCTATCTCAGCCTTCTTCCATGCAGGAGAATTTATGTTTCATTAGCCTCAGCCTCTGCCCAAATGACCTTTAGGATGTGTGTGAGGAAACATGTCCCAGCTGGATATCAGTCCTCTTTCTCTGAACCTCAGTAGATCACCACATGTGTTAGTATTCTTCTCCAGGCCCTCTGGGGCAGCTGATGATGCACTAGAGCCTTGGGTCTGGTAGTAAGAACAATCTGTGTTCAAATAGGACTTTAGTCATTCCCTTTCTTAGTGATCCTCTGCAAGTCATTTAACCTTCAGTGTCCTCAATTGTAAAATGGGGATAATAGTAGCAACCCTCCTATAGGACTATTGTGAAAATCAAAGAAAAAATATGTTTATTAAAAGCATTTAACATAGTATCTAGCACTTAGTAGGTGTGTTACATAAGTGCTGATTCTCTCCCCTCCTTTCTCAGTTCTTTGGTTGAGTAATATTGTACAATAATATACTCCATGTGGCATTCCTAGACAAAACAAACTTTTGCATTTCTGTTTCCTCCCATGTAGTCAAAGAGCATGGAAATAAAGAAGAGAAGGATATTGCTTAGGTATTGTCCTTTTCTTCTTATTTGGTTTATTAGGTTTCTTGATTTCTGACTAAAAAAAAAAACTGAAATTGTTTTATTCTTGTATATAAATTCTTATTTTGAAGAGATTTAAGAAATTATAAGGATTAGAGAAAGGGTCTATTCCTCCATCTTAGTAGCTATATGACTCCTTCTTCTCTTTTTGCTTTATAAGGTCTTACTTAGATGTCTCATTAGCTCCCAGGGGTTCAATGATAATTTCTATGTAGATGATTTCAAGATACTTACATCTGACAATGTTCTCTTTTCTGATTTGTGGTCATGCATCCTCGACTGTCTGTTGGATACCTTGAACATGATGTCCTTTAAGTATCTCAAGCTCAATGTGTTTGAAATAGAATTTATTATACTTCCCTCTTGATCATCCCTTATTCTACAATTTTCCATCATTGTCAAGGACATTGTCATCCTCCCATCACTCTGGTTCTCAACCTCAGTGTCATTCTTGTTTCCTTATACTCACTCAATGACATATTCAATCCATTGCAAAATCTTATCATTTCCACAACCTTGTCATCACCTCTCACCTAGAACTTGCCTTAAGTTTTTTTTTTTTTTTTTCTTCCATATTTCAATCTACTCTTCATTTATCTTCCAAGCTGATCTTCTGAAGTGGAAGTGCAACTATGTCAGCCCCAGATCATTGAGTTGATTATTATTTGCTGGATAAAATGTAAATTTCTTTTTTATGGCATTTAAACATTTATATCCTAATCCATTCCTACCTTTCCACTCCCCTCCATGAAATCTATGATCCAGCTAAATTGATCAAAAATTTAGCTGCTTTGGTCTTTTACTGTCTAGCATAACATTTGGCATAGTGAGTCCTTAATAAATTCTTGTTGAGTGACAGAGTCAAAACTCATCTCATTATCTTCATCTCCTAAACTCACCTTTCTTCTCATTTTTCTTATGTATATCAATAACATCATCATTCTTTTAATCACTACAATTAATCACCCAAGTCTCAATCTTGACATTATTCCAGAATATTCACTTAGCACCGCATAGATCCAGTCAGTTACCACATCTTACCTTCTACAATATCAAAATCTCTTGTTCCTCTTCACTTTTATCTACTCTCACTGCTGCTACCCAAGCTCTGCCTCTCAGAAAGTACTTTGTGGATTACTTTAAAACCTACTCAAGTTTCTTCTGTCTCTAACAGAACTTCCACATACCTGCCAAGGTGATTTTCCTAAAATGCAAATTCAACCAACTCACTCAATAAACTCAAAAGCTCCTTAATGACTCTAGAATCATATCTCTATATATGTATATGTATATATGTGTGTGTGTTTGTGTATGCATGTATATATATTTCTATCTATATATAAACATGTATATATATATACATATATATATATATATTCCTCTATTGAGCTTTGCTAGCACTTTGAAAACTTTTATTCATTTCTTTTTTCCTTTTTAACATTCAACTTTCAAAAATTTGTGTTCCAAATTCTCTTCCTCATTCTAGCCTCTCCCCCATCTATTGAGAAAGTAAGCAATATGATACCCATAATACATGTGATACTATGCAAAAAATATTTTATATCAGCCATATTGCAATAAAACAAGGAGGGAAATATACTTCAACCTGCAGTCAGAGTTTATCAGTTTTCTCTCTGAAAGTGGATTAGCATTTTTCATCAGGAGTGCTTTGGGATTATCCTGGATCACTGTATTGATCAGAATAAGTCTTTCACAGTTGATCAAGTTAATAATCATTCTAACATTGCTGTAACTGTGTGCAATGTTCCTTTTGTTCTGTATACTTCACTTTGCATCAGTTCATAAAAGTTTTCCTAAATCATTGTTGTTGTTTTTTTTTTTTGTTTGTTTGTTTTTTCCTCCATGCTATAGTTCATACAAACTGGCTTTTATTTTGCTCCTCATACAAGTCTTCTATCTCACATGTCTTCACTTTTGCAGTGACTATTCACCATACCTGAGCCATATTTCTTTTTTTCCTCTGATACTTAGAGCTTCTTCCTTATCTTGAAAGTTACTCACATGACACCTTTATACATAAAGTCTTCTGAATATGCAAGCTACTGATCCCCACCCTTACCCATTATTCAGTTTGTGTATGTTTTGTATACCAATCATTCAACATTTTTATTAAGTACTACTCATTTCCTATAATCAAAAATCCCACATTTTAATGAGGAAGACAAGGAATAGATAAATGGTTATGTGCTGAGTATAGGAAAAATAAAAATAAATTCAAAATAGTTAAATACAAAGTAGTTTGGGAGTGAGGATACTAGAAGTTAGGGAGAATCAGAAAAGTTTTCAGGTAGAGATTATTACTTTTGACAGAATTTAGGATGTAGTAGGTGAGGGACAGAGGGACAACCTCTTTGACTCCTAGTATGGAACAGAAATGCTAGTTTCCAATAAATCTAGAAATATAGATTGGGCCCAATCAGGAAATGACTTTTAAAGTTAAACAGAAGAGTTGGTATTTTATTCTAAAGGCAATAGTGCCTAAGCATGCTTGGAGTGAGGAAGACAAATTCAAATCTGTCTTCAGACACTTACTAGCTTTGTGACCCCGAGCAGGTCATTTATTTCTGTTTACTTTCATTTCTTCAACTGTAAAATAATTTGGAGAAGAAAATGGCAAACCATTCGAGTATCCCAGTCAAGAAAGCCTCAATTGGGTTTATGAAGAGTCATACACAATTGAAAAATAACTAAAAACCAAAATGCAATAGGAAGACATTGTAATTGGAAATATATGAGAGTGTTATGGTGAGATTTATATTTAGGGAAAAATCATTATTTTACAAATTTGTTTTCTCTCTGATTGAATATGAGTCTTCTGAGAGCAAAGACTATTCTAATTTTTTCTATGTATCTCTAGAACCAGTAGGTATTCAATATATATTTTTGATTGATTAATTTGATAAAATTTCCTTGTTGACTTGAAAACTCTATCTAGGCTGATACATAGCAGCTTTTCCTCCTTGAGAGGTGCCATGTTTTATATGAATCATTCTTGACATTATTCTGTGGGTTGAATGTTTTAAATAGAAACGAATTTTCCATAACGTGAGTGAATATGTTAATTTCATAACATAAGTTAAATTAGCATTCTTACTATGCTCAAGTCTATTTTATATTTTTACACAAAAAAGCAGACATCACCTTGACAACAAAGGTCTATATAGTCAAAGCTACAGTTTTCTTCTGTAGCAATGTATGGCTGTGAGAACTGGAGTATAAAGAAAGCTGAGTGTTGTAGAATTGACACATTTAAATTGTAGTTCTGGAGGAGACTTTTGAGAGTCCCTTGGACAGTTAAGAAGTTAAATAGTCAAAACTTAGAGAAATTTTACTGGAAATTCACTGTAAGGTCAAATATTGAAGCTGAAGCTTACATAATCTGGCCACATACTGAGAAGATTGGACTCACTGGCAAAAGGCTTGATGTTGAGAGGCTAAGAAAAGGGGATGGAAGAGGATGAGCTGGATTAATAATGTCATGAAAAAAATAAAAATGAATTTGAATAGACTTTGAGAGATAGTGGAAAGTAGAAAGGCCTAGTGTGCTATGGTCCATGGGGCCATGAAGAGTTGGACACAACTGAACAGAAATACATGACTGAGCCATTAATATAGAATTTGGTCAAAAGCTGTGTGCTAATTCATCAAATGGCTTAAATGTTACGTGTTATATCCATCTGGAATAGCTAGTGATGCTAGACAAGACAACGTGGTATGTCTACTTTAATTCTATAACATTTAAAATGGGAATAGTAATAACACCATCTTTTAAAGTTTTTGTGAGGATAAAATGAGATCATTATAAAGTGCTTTGCAAACTTTAAAGTGATATATAAATGCTGTCTTCTCCTTCTCTTTGTTTTTCTTCTCTTCTCCCTTTTCTTCTTAGAATATTATTGTTATTATTATATATTTGGCACACCTTTTTGTTCCAAAGCCAGTACATTGTTTTCTTGTGTTTATAGATTTTTTTATTTACACAAGCTGTTAATACTTTGCATAAAGTACATAAACATGTAATTGGTCTGTGTTTGGAAGGGTTGCTGGTTTTCCCATCTCTTGGTAATAAATCTGTGATGCCTTCTGTTAAGAAAGATGGTATCAGTCTTTCTTCAGTGAAAAATCTGGTAAAGTACTTTATTAGTGATTTATGTGGCACTGTGAAGCATTTGAGCCAATAATTATGACTCTTATACTGACCTGCTGCTTTTCTGTTTTACAGAGAAGCTGGAGTTTCAATCACCTCCCTTGATGTAATCATTCTATTTTTCATTTTTTTTAACAGCATGCAAGTTATTTTGATTCCACTTGTACTGTTGCTATATTGAATATCTTTGATATATATAGATAATCAGAAATTTCCTATATTGTTCTTTTGGTGGTTCTCTCTGGCCTCTAATTTCTTTGTTGCTCCAAGGTTCTTTTGATTATAATTTTGTAACGATTTTGAATTATCTATTTCATTTCATTTGTTTTTTTCTTTGATTTCTTTCATCATATTAGTAATTTGACTTTTGTTTACCAATAATTTCAAATATACTTTTGTTGTCCAAATTCTATTCCATTTTCTTTTAATTTTTGTTGCTTTTAATAAGCAATATATTTAGGTTTTTTTTTTTAACTGCATGAATCAGATAGATATAGATATAATCTTCCACCATCATCCAACACTATCATCGACATTCAACATATTCTTTAAATATAGTAAGAAAATACATCCATTAACTATGGCTATAACAGGCATCAACTGTGAAAAGCTTGTTGTTTTTAGTCATAGGTACATGTTTATGCTATCAAATTTAAAAAGAAGTGGTAAAAATTCTCTTCTAAGTATACCCATCTCCCTTCCAACATCATGTAAAATATGTAATTATTTTTCTCGATTTCATTAAGTATCACTTCTGCTTGACAAAAAGATATATGAAGCTTTTTCCTATAATTATTAAATTATTTCTTCATTTAATATGTCAAAATATCTTAAATGCATTTATATCATCAGCCCATTCATTTACATTTGTGATTTGCTTATAGTTAGTGCAATCTATAGGAATGATATTGATATTTCTGATTTATTCTGATGTATCTTCCTTTCTTAAGGTACTATGGTATGAAGGAATACCTCCCTCCTCCTCCATATTAAATGGAACAACTAAATAATTTCAAATGGGGTCAGTGTATAACCTTACACTGCCCATGGATTTCTGAGATTCATAGATTTAGTTGTATCACATTGGCTGGAGGGCTAACCCAATTAATGAGATAATCAAGGTGAAACTAATCAGAATTTCAGGATTCCTGCCTAGCTGCCACACTTACTATAGTCATTTCAGTGATTTCAGAGTTCTCACTTTTACATCACTCTGAATGGTATTTGTCTATTTTGCTACTATATGCATCATAAATCATTTGACTTTTTTGCATTCTCTTACCTATAAAATGACCTCTAAGCAACTCTAAAAATAAAATCTTATGAAGTTGGAAATTATAGATTTATCTTTGGGGATGATGATGATTATTATTATTAGCATTGTCACCATCATCATCATTACAATCATAAGCATTTTATAGGAGGTGACCTTTATGAAAAGAGCATAACATTAAACACATTTCAAAAGATTATACACATATATTAAATTGGATTACTTTATATTAATCCTGAACTATTATGATTTCTACTCCATTCCAATTAGAATTTCAAAGACAAAACCTTTTAGTTCATTTTCCTTACCTAATTGATATTGTTATAACACCCAGGTTTATTTATAACTGATTTCAGCTCTGCAGTTTCCCTTGGAATTAAGTACCCATAGGGATCTTTCATTGTTGCAGCTTTGACCACCTATAAATTTCCTTTTGTCATTGAGCCCAGTCACTGTGGGAGACCAGGGTAGGGGGGTAGAAAAAGAAAGAAAAAACAAATATTTATTAAGCATCTGGCATGTGACAGGCTTTGAGCTAGATACAGGGAATACAAAGAAACAAGCAAATTTGGTCCCTGCCCTCAAGAAGCCTACATTCTAATAGAGAGGAAAAAAAAACAAGTAAAATATGAGTATAAAGATATCTCTCTGTCTTTATGTTTATATATTATATTTAAATATAATGTTAAATATATATGATAAATATAAATATATAATATATGATATTATACAATAATATATAAAAGATAAATGTTTAATATAAATTCTACATTATAAATTATAGTTAATATAAATTATAATATACAATATATTATGTAAATATAAATATATGTATGCTACATACATATACTATGCATGCAAATGCTATGTGTACATAATATATGTATACTATATACATGTATTATGTATGCATAAATATACTATACAAACTATATATGCATAAATAAATGTACTATGTATACTATATAGCTGCATATACACACATGCTTTATATATATATATATATATATATATATATATATATATATATATATATATATATACATATATTTAGTTGTCATTGCCTAGCCATTTTTAAGTCAGGTCTGACTCTTAATGACCCTTTTTGGATTATCTTGGCAAAGGTACTAGAGTGGATTTTTGCCATTTCTTCTCCAGCTCATTTTACAGATGAGGAAACTGAGGCTAATAGTATTTTTTTTCCAGAGTCTCTCACAGCTAGTCAGTGAAGAGTTTTTATTGCAGTCCTGATTCCAGGCCAGGCACTATATCCATATTATCTAACTGTCCCATTTTTATGTGTGTAGGCTTAAACACACACACAATATATACATCTTCTATGTATATGTAATTGTAAACATATACTATATGTAATTTTATTTACAAATATTGTGTATGTATGTATGTATCTATCTATCTATATATGTATACAATTAAATGTTTGGTTATATGTATTTTTATGAAATATGTGTTTACATACATTATACATACATACAAAAAGCACACTAAAAATAACTTTAAAGGCAATGGCTATTGTGTGCTGGGGGAATCAGGGAATCCTTAGTTAGGAGAAGTGCTTGAGTTGAATCTTGAAGGAAACCAACCATTCTGAGAGTTGAGATGAGGAGAAAGGATATTGTTGATATGGAGGGCAGAAGTCAGAAGAAGGAAAGAGGAGATGGGCAAAGTGGTGAAGAGCTTCAAATGCTGAATAGAGAGGTTTCTATTTAATTCTAATGAAACTAGAATTCCCCTGGAGTTTGTGGAGCCAGTCTGTGGCCCAGAGAGACTGGCACTTTAAGTATATCACTTTGTTCACTGAATGGAGAATGGATTAGAATGGAAAGAGATTCGAGGCAGAGAGAAAACTAGGCTACTTCAGTGGTCCAAATGAGTTGGCTTTTCTATAGGAAACCTCATTAAGAGCTATTCCTACATTTATTTTTATACAGAAGAAAAACAACATACTCATATAACATATTTTTTTTAATTTAGAAAAAAATTCAGTTACTTTTTTCAAGCCAGAAGTTTCTTTCCCTGAAAAAATATTACCAACCTACTCCTACCCTAGTCACATATCAAGTAACATAATGTTTCCTGATTTTAATAGATTATCCCCAACTTAACTTGTTTTAGTTCCTTTTCTGGGTTTTGTATGTTTTGTCAATCTGCATAAAATATTTCCCTTAGTAAACAGAAACATTTATTCCTGCCTAGGATATAGAACTTGTAATTTAAAACAAAAGCAAAATAAATGCCCTGGCTTACACCAGAAAGTATTTTCTTAAACAGCAAATAAACTTTGTAAAATTTTAAAAATACATTTTAAGGAATTATTAAGATTTTAGGTAGAATATAAGAAACAATAGAAAGGATTATAAGGCTGATTGATATGAATGAAGCACCACAGTGAATGAGAAGCCATAATCGTTCAGAATCTATTTTGCTTCTGTGTTCTTGGCCAAGAAGATTCATCTTTGGACTAGAAAGATAAAGCAAAAAAATGAATCATAGAGAAAGGATGCCCAAGATTAGGAGAAATATTAAGCCCTAATGAGCTACTTTCATGGGTACTGAATACACTAACAAATGTGATTGCTGAGCTACCATCAGGCTTTTGAAGAAATCTATGGGAATGAGAAAGGCTGCAGGACTGAGGACCCAATTTTCATTAAAAAGGGAGAGGTTTAAATCTGCAAATTATAGGTCAGTGAGTTTGATGATGATTTCTGGTAGAACTGTAAGAAAGGTTATTAAAAATCTAGTAAAAAAACTAATAAAGGAAGCAATAAACACACACACACAGAGGTTGACTTCTTCACAATTTATTTCCTTTTTGATAGGGTTTCTAGAACTGTAGAACGGGGATTGTTGAAGTTATACTTTTTCTGACTATTTTTGGAGCAGCTAGGAGAGTATTGGCTCTTGAGTCAGGAAGACCTAAGTCCTCAGAGACTAATTAGCTATGTGATCCTAAGCAAGTCACTTAACCCCAATTACACCTCCCCCAAAATGTAGACTATCCTTTTTTGAAAAGAAGAGATGTGGGTTAAATATTACTATAATCAGAGGGATTCAGAAATTGAAAGAGAGGATCCAAATAATAAGTACTAATAGCTTGATGTCAAATTGGAAGGAAAGTCTCAGTGGAGTTCCCCAGGGAACCATGATTAAACCTGTGCAATTTAAAATTTTAAAATTATTTGGAGAAAAGCATAGATGGCATGCTTATCAAAGTTATAGAGGAAAAAACTGAGGAATAGCTGGAGAACACAAGTAGCATTTTAAAAAAAATCTTGACAGACTAGAATATTGAGCCAAATCTAATCAGATGGAATTTAATTGGGATAAATATAAACTGTTACATCTGGGCCCAGAGAAGTCAATTTCAAAAGTACAAAATGAAGATATATGTATAGTCACTTATCAGGTTGTCTGAAAAATCTGGAGAAGTGGGGAGTTTAGTGGAATGCAGTAGAAAGAATAGCTATCATTTCAAGAGCACTTTAATGTTTGTAAAGCATTTTTCGTGTATAATCTGAATTGATCCCAACAACCCCAGGAGAGGTGTTCTTCTTTGTTCATTTTTTGAGGCAATTGGAGTTGTGACTGTTCAGGGTCAGTAATGTCAGAGAAGAGGCTAGATTTTAATTCAGGTCTTCTTGACTCCAGGGACAGTGATGTATCCACTGAATTACTTAGTTGCACCTAATATACTTTTTAATATATGAGGAAACTTGAAATTTAAAAAAGGTTTAATTATTTTATCAGAGTCACATAGTAAATATCCAAGGCAGAATTTGAACTCTGGTCTTCCATCCTCCAAGTCTCACTTTTTATGTATATTCTGTCACCTGGCTACAAGTTCAAGGTGAATTAACAGCATGATATGGCAGCAAAGAATATTAATTAAATCTTCAGCTGAGGGAGTATTAGCAATGATATTTTCTGGAAGAAAGTATTGTATATTATATTTTTAAGTAATCATGTTCATTTGGGTTCTCCACTGCTTAGAGGCATTAATAAAAATAGAATTTCCACAAGATGCCTACTAAGATCATTAAAGACCTTGAAGTTATGCCATGCTATTATTTAATTGAAGGAAAGAAATATCTTTATCATTGAAAAGGGAAAATGTGGTGGGGAACAGATAGATTCTTTTGAGCATTTTAGAGGTAAAAGTAGAATTGGACTTGTTTAATTTGATTTTATACAGTAGAAATAAAAGAAATCGATTACAATTTTAGGGAAACAGATAAAGAATTGATATTAGGAAACAGCCAAAATTTGCTGTTGTTCAGTCATTTCAGCAATATCCAACTCTTTGTGACCCCAACTGGAATTTTCTTGGAAAACCTACTGCAGTGATTTGCCCTTTCCTTTTCCAGCTCATTTTACAAATGAGGAGACTGAGTGACTTGTCCAGATTCATGTAAGTAGCAAGGAACTGAAAACAGGTTTGGGATTTCATCAACATAGGAAGCACCCAGTGTGTACTAAATACAAAAATACACTTCTTTAGTAATCATCAATTAAATTCTTTGGTATTTCTACTCTTAAGAACATTGATTTTTATCAGAATCAGCCTCCAGGTTAAAGAAAACCACTCTCATAATGGTATTTTAAAGTTAATGAATTGAACTAAAATTTCATTTGTACAAAAAGTTTTTCTACTAGGATTCTTTGGATTCTGAGAGCTTGAGTTCATCCTGGGTGGTAGAATGGAAAGAGATTTTTTAAAATCATAGGATTATATATTTAGAACTAGTCTCCTATTGCTTCATTTTACATATAAGCAAAGTGAGGCACAAAAAGAAATGCTTTGGTGGGGTGTGAAACCAGTTTTTCTGACTTTAAATACATTATTATTATTGTGAATAGAGTGAAGGTGAGACATAGGATGAAAAACAATGAACTAGGAAGGCCTAAGTGCTGATCTCTTGGCTCCTGTTGCCATATATAAATCATCTAAATGACTAGGGATTTATCCATCCAGATTCAATGAGTTTTTTTTTTTTTTCTTTGACTGTCTAAGTACTATCTGTTAACCTAATAATATGAAATACAAACATCTTTGTGAACTGTTACATAGGTTAGAATATTAATCACTACTCCCTTTTTCTTCCAGCTGGAGGGAATTTGAGAGGTTTAGTTTGACCCTATTATTTTAAAAATGAAAAAAAAAAAAAAAAACAGATCCAGGGAGGATGTTTTTCTAAGATGATTGATTATTTTATTTTTATTCCCAAACATTTTTTCAAGTTTGTAAAGGTGCCATGTGAAATTGGGGGAATTGTACACACACAAATACACACACAGATAGATATATACATATATATATATATATATATATATACATATATGTAGATGTAAAACAGTATATGTCATATGTAACATTATATAATATGTATAATATAATAATAGTGTTGCATATAATATCATGAAATATATCTAAAATATCTTTTCCTTGAAGTTCTAAGATTTTGTGTCTTTTGGTATCCTACTATTTAGCATTAATAATGTTTATTATCAGTGATGACTTTACACATAAATGTAGTATTACCTACCTGTCCCATTTAATCAGAACTACTTTTACTTTTTTCTTGTCTCAGTTTACAATTGCCATATCTGCTTTTTTGGATTCATCTGATGCCTAACTGATTGTACCGTAGTCCTTCATTTGCACTCTGTTTGACTATGTTGCAAGTATATGATGTATAAACAACATATTGATTTTGCTTTTTCAGTATATTCTGCTACCCCCTCTGTTGTACTAGGAAGCTTATTCTATTCACATTCATAGTTATAAATATTACATGTGTTTCTTCCTCCATCATATTCTATTATGTTATTTCTACTCTTTGTCCTTCATTTACTACTTTTCAAAGAAAAATAAGATGAAGGAAAATGAAGAAAAAAAGAAACAAGATAAACACTAGTTGTGCATATCTGACACTTGTTTTCAATCCTTCTCTTTACCTAGACTCAAATCACTGGGTTTGAGCAATTTGCCTTTTTTTTTCCTTCTCTGACTCTTGAAGATAGCACAGTTCCAAAGAAACAATGGTTTCTCCAAATTAGGATGTCAGGGATTATCATTTAGCCCCTTCAAATTGCTTATATGCACTCATCTTTCTAGGTTTTTCTTTTCTCAAATATTTGTGCTTCCATTGTGACCACCTCTCCTTTTTGGTAAGGCATACTTCCTACCCACCCCCTACCCACAGTTTTATAGAATAATTATCCTTTGCTGTAAATCTATTTGACTTCTGGTACAACATGCTCCAAGATTTCTAATTTTTTTTACAATAATTAGTTTATAATCTTGTCTAATTCTGTCTGTGGTTTTTTGATATTTGAGTATTCTCTTCTGGACTGCTTATATTATCTTTATTTGATTCAGAAGCTAAGAATTAAAGTATATGTGGATACTGTTTTGGGCATGTTACACTTGAGTTTCATTTAAGTGATAATTCATGGATCCTTCTAATATTCACCTTGCTATTTTATTTTTATAGTTTGGGGCAGTTTTCTGAACTTACATACTTTAAGGATCTCTTGAAATACAGAATCCAGGTTTCTTTTTTTTCCTTTGCATGTTTTCATTAATGTTTTCATTATCTAAATTCTCCCTTTTCAATATCTTTTCCAGGTCACTTGTTTTTAACAGTAAACACTCAATGTATTCAAACAAATCAATTAATACATTAACCAATTATGATAGTAAATTATCCTCCCTCCCTTACTTCTTAAGAACTTTTCTATTATGCCTTAGTTGCCATCTTACTTTAAAAGCTCCTTCATTTCCTGTGGCCTCCTTATTCTGGAAGATTTATCTATTTACTTTTCCCTTTGGTGAGTGAGTTCTTTACAAAACTTCAATTTTGAGAAATAGTCCAGACAAGTCATCGTTCATTCTGCTCCTGGCTCTGTGCTTCACTACCATCCCCCCATTCAACTTTAAAATTCCTCCTCTTCTATTAGAATGTAAGCTATTTGAAAGAAGGGATTGTCTTTCTTTTAGTTTGTATGAATACATAGCACAGTGTCCAACCCAGAGTAAGCTCTTAGTAAATGCTTGTTGACTTGTTTACTTGAAAGAATATGCAAAATTACATTGGCACAATTAAGTACTCCTGCAAAGAAGAGAGATAGGAATACTTTTTTTCCCCTTAAAATCATGTCTAATTAACAAGTTTTAATTAAGCCCTAATATAACATCAAAATGAAGTCACTAATTTTCAACAGATAAATTTTGATTTTTGCTTTACATAAAATTTTATTGGTTTGATCTTAATCTTCCCTAATATTCTATTGCAATCACTATAGAAACTATTCTAAATCTTTTCTTCTCTCTTCAAGCCTCCTCCACTGCTCAGAGAAGAATCTGTGCTCATGTTGTCCTGCTCTTTTATATGCTTTGACCTTGCCAAATATTTCACTGAAAAAAATTTAGGTCATTGACAAAGAAATTCTTTTTTCTTATCTCACATAGCTCTGACATAAGATCTCAATATTTCTTCCTTCACTCCAATTTCTAATGAAAAGATGGGCCTTTATCTCATCAAGGTTAACTCTCTGTAAATACCTTTTAACTTATCCCCTCATATCCTCTCTAGGAAATTGAATTAGAATTGAAATAGAAAATTATTATCCCCACATTCTAAGCAATTATTATGATGCCTAGAACATAGTAAATTCTTAATAAATTTTATTTTTAATTGATTAACCTTTAATTTTTCTTTATATATTGCATTTTTTTCTTACTATATCCAAAATTCCTCTATCCTTAAAACATCCTTACTGAATCTTACCATATCCACCACTGATTGTCCTGAATTTCTTTTCCATTTCTTGGCTAACCAGCTTTTCAAGTGTCTTCACAATTTAGTGTTTGACAAACCTAAAGACCCCAGCTTTTGGGATAAGAACTCAATATTCGACAAAAACTGCTGGGAAAATAGGACATTAGTATGGAAGAAATTAGGGCTCAACCCACACCTAACACCATTACATACTAGGATAAGCTCTAAATGGGTTCATGATTTAAACATAAAGAGTGATATCATAAGCAAATTAAAAGGACATAGGATAGTTTACCTCTTGGATCTGTGGAGAAGGAAGGGATTTGTGTCCAAAGAAGAATTGGAACTCATAATTGAACACCAGATAGATACTTTTGATTATATTAAGTTAAAAAGGTTTTGTATAAACAAACCAAATCCAGACAAGGTCAGAAGGGAAGCAATAAAATGGCAAATCATTTTTACAATTAAGGGTTCTGATAAAGGCCTCATTTCTAAAATATATAGAGAATTGATTCAAATTTATAAGAATTTAAGCCATTCTCCAATTAATAAATGGTCAAAGGATATGAACAGACAATTTTCAGATGAAGAAATTAAAACTATTTCTAACCATATGAAAAAGTGCTCTAATCACTATTAATCAGAGAAATGCAAATTAAGACAATTCTGAGATACCAGTATATACTCTCAAATTGGCTAAGATGACAGGAAAAGGCAAGAATGAATATGGGAGGGACACTAATACATTGCTGGTGGGACTGTGAACAGATCCAACCATTCTGGAGAGCAATTTGGAACTATGCTCAAAAAGTTATCAAACTGTTGATACCCTTTGACCCAGCAGTGTTTCTATTGGATATATATCCCAAATAAATGTTATAGGAAAGAAAGGGACTCACATATGCAAAAATGTTTGTGGCTGCCCTTTTCATAATGGCAAGAAACTGAAAGTGAATGGATAAAATTATGGTATACGAATACTATGGAATTTTATCATTCTATAAGAAATGATCAGGAGGATGATTTGAGAAAGGTCTGGAGAGACTTACATGAACTGATGCTAAGTGAAATGAGCAAAATAATTGTACAAGACAACATCAATATTATATGATGATCAATTCTGATGAACATGACTCTTTCTAACAATGAGATGATAGATGCCAGTTCCAATGATCTTGTGATGAAGAGAGCAATCTACCCAGAGAGAGGACTGTGGGAACTGAGTGTGAATCACAACATAACATTCTCACTCCTTTTTGTTGATGTTCACTTGCATTTTGTTTTCTTACTCATTTGCTTTCTTTTTTTTTTTTTTTTTTGATTTGATTTCTCTTGTTCAGCAAAAGAATTGTGTAAATATGTTTATACATTTTTAAAGAAGTGTCTTCATTAAGTATTACTACTTCCCGTGCACTAATATACTTCTAAACCCTTTGCAATCAACTATAAAACAGAGATAATAACAGTGGCTCTCTCTCAAAACTGTTGTTAGGTTCAAAAGAGTTTATATTTTTAAGTGCTCAGCATAATGCTAGGCACATAGAAGGCACTTAATCAATACTCCCTTATTATAGAACTATTAGTACTATGTAAAACAGGGATAGTAATAGACATTCTTAACTTATATGAGATTTTAATGGAAAGACCTCTAATTTATCCTTATATTATATAATCTTGGTTCTTGATTGTAGATTTATATTACTGCAAGAGCCATTTATTTCTATGTATTTTGTGGTTTGGGTTTTTTATTTGTTTGTTGTTTTGGATAAGACTGATGCTATATCTTGGTCAAAGCTTTTTTTTTTTTTTTTGTTATATTTATTGATACAACCAAATAAATTTTGTTGTTTTTGCTATTATTATGACATATCGTGTTGTTAACAAATCCTTTCTAATCATAGCATATAATTTTATGTGCTAGATATCATAATCTCTAATAGAGAAAGACCAACATAATTTTTTTATAAAATAACTGTCTATAGTTTAATAAAAATGATTTATTAAAATTCATATCCATATCTGAAAAAGTATATTCTTTAGTTCCAATTACATATACATATATGCATACACATATATACAACACATACATACTCATGTAATATAGGTTTTATGAAGATTTCATCATATTGCAGTATTGGATCCATTAAAATACACCCAATATTTTTCAGAAATGTAGGTTTTATGAAGATTTCATCATATTGCAGCATTTTCCCATTAAAATACACCCAAATATTTTTCAGAAATATAAATTGATTTTCCCTCTATTTTTAAAATTTATCTATATTTAGTCATTAATAATGCTCACTGTGTACCCTGTGAGGTAGAATCTTATCCTGAGACAAGAAGGGCTTCTACAATCCATGTGGTTGCTATTTGGGAGAAATAAAAAGAAGTTTATATGAAATGCCTATTTAATATACAGAGTGATCCCAAACACAGAAATACTTGGCCATATAATTACAACCTTACCTTCTAAAAAGGACATGAGATTCTCACATTTCCATTTAAACTCAATGGCAACCAATATTTTAGTCAACAGAAGCAAAACAGTCTTCAAATATACTATTTTCTGGCCACCGTTTTATTACGTCCCATTTAAAAAAATGTTTTTCTCTTAGTGAAAAAGATTTTTTTTCCTTTTCCTATGTCTAAACTTTTTGCCATAAAGCATTTTACATAAGTGACATGAAAGGTGATCTCAAATTAATGACAAAGCAAAGGGGATGGTTATGGGGGGGAGCAAGTTTAGAAATCTTAGAGGAGCCTTTAGTTTCAAAAAAAGCAAAACCCCTGCCCCCTGTTTTTGCTTCTCCAGTACCAACAAAACCCAACTTCTTGGTTCACATTAAAAAAAAATCACCATCCATTTGGTTTCTTGGATGTCAAATAGCTTTTACAAAACACCATCTTGATGAATTAAGTGTCAATGAATGAGAACCATATGGATGCATTTCCTTTGAAATTCGCCCAGGATTAAAAGTTTAAGAAAAATTGTCCTCAACCAGGAAAAAAAACACAGATTTCGGAGTTTTTGCTGAGTTAAAAACATTTGAAACATAATCTAAAAAGTTTTGATGAATCCAAGCCTCAAACTACCAAATTCTGCAATCTCTGGAGAAGGGTTGGTTAATTATTCTATGGCTTCAACATTGTGAAGGTAGAGTTCTATTTGAGTGAAGATGAAAGAAAGGATCTATTTTGTTATTAAAGAACTTTGTTATTGTTGTTGAGACTAGGTTTCCCTATCTTGGCTAGGATAGAAATGTACTGGCTACTTATATGGGTTCAATTCCATTATTGACTGACAAAGGAGGTTTAATCTAATGGATTTCCCATTTTAACTAGAAAATCCTTTTTTGGGAGTCTAGCAACTTCCTTCTCTCAGAGGCTAACCAAACTGCTGCTAGTTTTATTAAGGATACCTAAATCTTACCCCAATGAAGTTCAGAATTCTTGAGCTCAAGCAATGTACCAGATTCAGTTTCCCCAGGAGCAGTGTTTACTGATATTTGCTATCATCAATCATGGCTTTTACAGATTTTTCTATAGGAATGTTACTAGTAGAGTATAAACTAGAATTTCTTTGAAAGTAACCCTGTTTTTATTGATCTGATCTTCAAAATAAAGATCTCAATATCGCAAATGAACTCAAACCACAGTGGGTAAAAACATGATTTTATCTGTGATACTAGAAGACACATTGAAAATTACCAAACATGGCAGATTAGGGATTTTGTGAACAAAAATAAGGGGAAAAAAATCAAGGCTGCCACTGCAAATGTATTTTTATCATACTGTGAAAAAAAGCCTGGAACATACCAGCAGAACAAATATGTTTCCCTGGGTTTCACTTGACAATCCTGAAGTGCTGTATTTTATATTGAAGGCATCCCAGTGGCACTTCAGGAAATGCCATTTCTAATGAAAATTTTCAGGTTCATATATTAGCAAAATATGAATTACTCTTTCCAAAGTACTCTGCCTGTGCCATTGCTAACTGTTGGCTACCATTTCAGATTTTTTTTTTACATTCTCTTTCCCTTCCACTCATTTTAAGAATTGTATTTTCAAATATGATCTATAGAAAGTATTGGGGTATGCCTTGGTGTTTTCTTTATGTCTTCAGCATCTAGCACAGTCCCTGATGAATAGCAGGTGCTTAACAAAAATGCCTGTTATTATTTTAACAGAATATAGTAAAAATGGATTTTTATCAGAAATTAAAAATTTTCCTGTTAATCTTTCATACATCTTGCATAATTAAAAAGAAATACATTTGGGTTGGACTCCATGTCACTAACAATCCTGATTGGCAACATTTCCAAATATGAGCATTTTTTCACTGAAACAGACTCTCACTTCTTCTGATCCCAGCATCACATACAACAAATTTGATTCCACAATCATACACAAACACACTTCTGAACTCGATCTCATCTACATAATTTTGTTCAATAACTCAAAGAAACACACATATTCACACATATACATTATTTCATATTTTCACCATCCTAATGAAAAATATTGTTTCCTTCTCCAATCAAGATAACAAATTAGGTAGATTAATAACTTCATAAACTATATTGGCCCCAAAGAAACTAATCTTTGTTGAGATGACACTTCACGAAGATTAGGCAGACATTCCTTGGATATTAAGTTCCTAAAGGACAGGGGGTGTCTTTGGTGTATTGTGTACAAGCACTATTACTTCTACATGGGTTTCATAGTATTATCAGGAAAAAATGATTAATATACAAACTTCTGCAGAAATGTCTCTAATTGCTATTTCTCTAGTTGCTGGGACACAGACTTCTTCTCTAAAATTACTTTATATGACCATAATCTTTAATTATCCTATACTTTACAATTCCCACTTTTGTTTTTCAAACTCACTGCATTCTCTGTTCCTTCCACCCTTCAGTGCTTTCCCAGGCCATTAGACTTTTCCTTTTCCTCCCTAGAGTGTTTATCAAATTAGTAGCACTCTACAATATTCTCTATCTCTTCCACTCTTGTCCTTTCACTAATCATGTTTTGGCAAAGCTCAGTTCTGAATTACTCCCACATTTGCCTCTTACTTTTTCATTTACCTATTGCTGAATGACATGGAGGAAATAACAAAAAAAAAAAAAAAAAAAAAAAAAAAATGATCTGACCGGATCCATAAATACAAACTTATGTTATCTAATCTCCACACAGATCTCATTATGTTGATTTGCTAGCCTTCTCTCCACAAGTATTTCAAACATTTTTATCCCTCTTCAAGGTTTTTATCCTGGAAACTCTACCCCCAGCTTCTCGGCTGAGGATCTTCCCCTAACCAAAGATATTTGCTAGAACTCCTCTTTCTCCTAATACTAATTTCATATGAAGAGTGACCCTTCAATAAATAAGACCAATCACCCTCCACTTACCCCTGATCCTATACCCTTCCAATTTCTGAATCAAAATGCCCCTATTAACAGCTTTAATTTCTTATTTTCAATCCTCCTTCCTTCTGCTCCTTCTCTGATGTCTAAAATATACCCATATCTCTCCAACAAAATTCTCATGTGATCTTCTTATGTTAGTTATTATCCTCTATCTCTGTCTTGCTCTCCATTTCAAAACACATGCATCTATTTGATTATTTTCTGACTGTTTATGAAGAAAAGTTTTTTTAATTCAGTGCTAAGCAGAACTGAATGAGTGTTCAAATTAGGGGTAATAATGATCCAATCCATTTTCTTTGCTTCTGGTCAGTAAGGACAATCGAGTCTGAACTTTGGAAAACTATTAGAGAGGCTCTCTCCAACAAGAAGGGTCCATGAGTGCCAAACCTCTTTGGCAAGCTTGTATATGAGATCAGGCTGTCCCTTTTATGTTTTTTTTTGGGGGGGTGGGATGGGGGTGGCGATATGGTGTCTTGTGAGATCTCAACAAATCAGAAAAGCCACTGGAATTCCAGTGACTATATCTGGGGAGGATAAAAATCTATGAAACAATGTGCTTAGCCCAGCCCAGAAGTGTACTGACCAAAAGGTCCTGTGGTTGGGCTCAATATTGGTCTCTTTTCCTTCATGGGGTACTTATTGGAGAGTTCACTACTTAAGATTTTATTAGTTCTACCCTTCTGTTATCTATTTAAAGTTTTTCAGTGTATCTCATCAGGTGATAAACAAATTTTAAGTAACTAAATAAAGGTCTTGGGAATGTCAGCCCGTCTTCTATAGGTTAAGTGAAAGCATCTTTGGGATGACTCCAGTAACACACAGAATAATAGGGATGATTTTTTATCACATCCTGTTTATTTATCATTTTTACTTCTTCTAAAGTTTCTATATTTTGAAAGCTTTCCATTTCATGTCATTTGCAGATTATAAGGATTTAGTATAGCTTCTATCATTAAACTTATTTTAAGATGTTCATTAATCAAATGTTATGGCCTGTCAATTGTGAGGAACAATGTTATCTATAATAATGCTTATTGTTATTATTAATAAGAGGATAAAAATAAGAATTAATTCTATATTAATAATAAACAACAATAAAACATGAGGAAGCAGGTACTAATATTTATCAACTTAACTTCTATTTGTGATTAAGTTAGAGAAAGCTAATGAATCTCTGCTTCTCTCTCTTTTTTTCTGTCTATTCTGTCTCTATCTCTATCTCTGTTTTTGTCAGTCTGTTTCTCTGTGCTTGCATCTCCCTATTCCTCTGTCTCTCTCTGTCTCTATCTCTCTCTGTCTTTATATCTGATTCTATCTCTGTTTCTTCCCTCTCTCTTTTTCTGTGTGTGTGTTTCTTTTTTCTCTGCCTCTCTCAGTCCCTGTTGCTGTCTCTCTGTCCCTCTCTTTGTTTTTATCTCTACCTCTCTGTCTCTCTCTGTCTCTCTCTCTGTTTCTTTGTTTCTGTCTGTCTGTCTTTTCTCTCTCTCTCTTTCTCTCTTTCAACATTAGTAAGGAAGTTAATATACAGACTAAAAAAGAGGATTCACAGGGACAATAAATGACAAAACATTTCTTTCTACACTAGGATACTAGTCGAAGATCATTAGAGCTTCTTATTGGTTTTTGCTGCAGTTTCCTTGACAACAAAATTTCTGAACAACTGTTTCTACTTCTATCTCAGAATACTACATGCTCTCTGTGGAAGTCCAGAGTTCAGTCTTACAAGATGGCCAGATACTTACTCTGGTGTGACTTTACCTTTGTCAACATTTCGATTAGTTGTTACAGAGAAGAACATTTGGGAAATGTGGGGAGGAGGGCAAAAAAAAAGCTGTGGACATGGAGGGATGAATTGTGTGACCTAATGAAAGAACTAGATGGTTTCCTCATCTTAGGTCAGATAGTTTGATTCTTGAGTACTGGTGGCAAAGAAATACAGGACACAGTAGTTTTTTTTTTATTTTTTTTTGTTTTGTTTTGTTTTTTTACATTGCCCCTTAATGGGAGAATCTGCTCTATTAGGCGCACACTGGTGAATCCTAAATGGTAGAAATTGACTCTAAAGTAGTAAAACACTAGTTAGAACAATTCCTTAGCCTGTCATTAGGAGAGAGTCTGCTGAGCTTGCTTTTTCCAGAAGACTATAAAGGCCTGAGGGTATCTTGATGTAGCCAGTGCCCATGTGAGTTAGTTGCAGTGAGATAGAAAGTAACACAAATGAAATTGTCTTTATCAGAGCTTGCCAAATAAGTAATTGTGTTTTAGGGAGATTGGGAGAATAACCTATCCTGGGGGCTCTTGGATAGAATTATCACATTTAAGTTCACTCCCCTGTGGTTCAAAATGTACAACTAGCTTTTATTTTAGTAGGAAAAAAAAAATCACACATTGAACTCGATATCCAGTGATACACCATGCAAAAATGGTTCTCTTATCTTTGCCAAGAAAACTCAAATGGGATCACAAGGAGTCAGACATGATAAAAAAAAAAATCTGAAAAACAACATTCCCACAGAAACATAGATCTAGAGTTGAAAGGGACCCTTATGGTTATCTATCTAATCCAAGGCTCTCATTTTTCACCTGAAGAGAGGCCCAGAGAGATTAAGTGGCTTATCTGTCCAACATCATACAGATAGATAAGCTGCAGAAGAATCACTCAAGCTCTATTCTTCGGACACCAAGTTCAAGGCTCTTTTCATTGTACCATATGTGACAACATTTAAAGTAAAAGGCACACTTAGTTGATGCAAACATTCTTCTCTCTGCCAATGATTTTGCTTTTTCACAATTCAGCAAACCTAATTGCTCATGTAATTAAGGCCACTTAATTCTGATGCTCCTTTACCTCCAACACTTACATCTGGCTTGGCTTATTTTTTCTTTTTTTTTATATATATATGTTCACTTGGGTATTGGATTTTCCCATTTATTGCAATAGTGTGGATTGCATGCATATTTCATGGGTGGTCATAATTTAAAGCAAAAACAAGCTTCAAAGATGTTACAAATAGAATTAATTTTGGAGATCAATTAACACCTAAAAATGTTTATCTTAATAGGCTCTACTGAGCAATTAGTTAAATTTAATGAGTTTCTTTTTGCTTCTTTTAGAGTGACAATTACTGCAAAGATGAATTACTGCAAAATGGTACTAGCTGACAGCAATATCCTGAGCTCTCTATGAAGCAGACTTTCTATTGGCCTTTCAAGCTGGTGAGATCTACTCAAGGGTGTGATGGCAAATGTTTAACAACAACCCTTCTGGAAAAAAAAAAGGCACAACAACACAGTTCTAAGGTTACTGTCAACATTTTCTCCATCACTTTCTTAAGTCTACACAATCACAGAACAGCTAATTAAACTCTGATTTGCAGTGTTACCAACTGGTCTTGAGCCATGAAGAGGTACTAACATCTCATGGATCTGGTGCATATACTTTTTTTTTTTTTTATCAAGTCCCTTTAATCACTGAAAACTCTTAATGAAATGGAGATGCATTGTTCTGGTATAATTTCTAACTAAACATGGTTGGAACATTGTGCCTTGGAAGTGATGAGAAACTACAACTTCAGCTCACTGGGCTGGGGATATAATGAGTCCCTAGCTGGGGGGAAAACAGTAGAAGCAGAAAGTGGCCAAGGAAAATCTTATATGAGAAATAAAGGAGGTAATGGGAAATCAATATTTTTGTAGTTTTCTATTTTAATCAATTTTTCTTGTTAATTAAACTTCTATAATTGTTAAAGGATTGAAATTATTTCTACACCCTCAAAATTTACCGCCCTAGGTCAAAATTCCTTATTATTCTACCCTAGTTACAATCTTTTGTATAAAAATACCTCACATCTTTGATACTGGATAATTGATAGTTCTGTACAAATTATAATTAGAGTGGGAGCTTATACATTTTGAAACTCCTTCCACAAATTTTGATTCTACCAGTTTTTAACATAAATTCTTGGGAGTTGCCTAATTCATTTAGAGATCAAATAAATTGCCCAGAGTTTCAAAGCTGATGTCCCATACAGGATAGGAACACAGCTCTTCTCAACTCTAAGTCTAGCATGCTATCAACTACACACTTTTTTCATTTTTTATGATAAAATAATTATTTGAATATATATACAAAATTCTAAAAATGTATTTTTCATTTGATGAAATTTGTCCCAGCTCCAAGAGATTATATGGGAGAATAAAAGTCAATAAATATTTTCTATAAATAAATGTAAGAGTTTTTGGTGCCATTTTAATATAAAATTATAAAATAACAGAGTTTAGAAGTCACATTATATTACAGATGAAGAAACTGAGATTCAGAAAGGTTAAAAGCTTATGCAAGATAAAAAAAGAGAGAGAGAGAGAGAGAACAAGAACTTATTAAGGGCCTACCATGGGCTAGGCAGTATGCTAAAAATTTTACAAATATTATTTAATGTGGTTTCCACAAGGGTTTTGGGAGATGGGTGATTTTATTAGCCCCATTTTACAATTGAGGAAACTGAAGCAGAGATTAAATGTCATACTCAGGGTCACATAGCTAGTAAATGTCTGAGTCTGGATTTGAATTCAGATAGTCTTTATTCTTCATCCTACTCTCTTTCCCCTTTTGCCATTCAGCTTCTTCAAAGTCACACAAGGGGTAAAAAAAGTCAAGATTTGAATCTAAATTCTCTGACTTCAGATTCAAGTTTCTCCAATTACATTTTTTTTGAGGAATCTATCCCTAAAATTGTCATGAATGTCAGCAGAAAAACGAGATTTAATTTTCAATTTTTAATGTAAGGAGAGAGTTGAAATCATTCTATCTCAATTAGCCCTGATACATCTATCTCAGTGAGAATCCACTGGAGCTGTTTGCTGGGTGTGCACAAAGACCCAGAGCATCTCCTCAAGTGTATTAGGAAGTCTATTTGAATTGAGTAAAGGCCATATACTCTGGACACTGTAAAAACCCACTGAATTATTTGATTCATAGATTTAAGTTTGGTAGCAAAAAAAACAAAAGAGAAGAATTCCTTATCTTAGAAGAAAAACATTCTATTGGAGAAGATTATATGGATATAGATACATACATAGAAAACACATATATTCAGGTATATCTCATTTTATTGCTAGTCATTTATTGTGCTTCACATGTATTTCATTTTTTACAAATTGAAGATTTGTGGCAACCATGTATTGATCAAGTCTGCTGGCACATTTTTCCAACTACAGGTGCTCACATTGTGTCTCTCATCATGTTTCGGTAATACACTATTTTAAGTTTTTCCATTATTATATTTCTTATGATGATCTGTGATCAGTGATCTTTCATGTTACTATTGTAATTGTTTTGTAGTTGCCAAGAATTAGGCTGATATAAGATGACAAAAGTAATCAATAAATGTATGTGTCCTGATTGCTTTATCAATTGTCTGTTGCTTTATTTTTCTCCTTCTTATACCTCACTATTCTCTGAGACATAACAATGTTGAAATTAGACCAATTAATAACTCCACAATGGCCTTTTAATGTTCTAGTAAAATGAGAAGTTAATTGGTGTGTCATTGTCTTATTAAATTTTTTTATAACCATCCTAACTTTCAGCAAACAGTACCCTGATTAGTGACCATCATATTGAGACAACATATTTTACTATTCTATCAATGTGAAATGGGGGGAAGGGAAGGGTGAACAAAAGCTTTGCCAATGCTTCTGGAAGAACTTGTTTCCTTGGTGAAAGTGAAGTTATAAAATTAATTAAGACTTTAAAACAATAGAAATGCTAGGGAATCAGTCTTTAAGGCCTTTCCTTATTTTTATTATCTTTTATTTGATACAGTAAATATATTATAAACTGTATTGTGTGTTTTCCTTTTGTGTTCTTCAAAGTTGAATAAGAGAAAAATATATTAATGCCATGGAGAAGAGATGCAAAATAAGTGAATTAGTGGTTTAATTTATAAAAACTATTTTACATTTTATACCTTACATGTATTCTGAAATAATCTAGGCCATGATGGTGGGGTGGGTAAGGGGTGTTTTCATATAATATAGAAAAACTTTCTGAAAACTTTTCAGAAAAAGCATCAAACCTTTTCCTATGTAGGCTAAATCACCAATCTCCTACTTTCATATGGGGTTCTTTTCCTAAGACATATCATAGGTCAGCTGGGTGGCTCAGTAGGTAGAGCACTATTTTTGGAGTCAAGAGGACCTGAATTCAAATCCACTCATTGGCTGTATAATCCTGGGTGAGTCACTTAACTCCAATTGCCTCAAAAAACAATATAAACATAAATAAGATATAGTAAATTTCAAGCTAAAAGTGATTTTAGAGGCTATTTAGAAATGAAGAAACTGTTGGTATAACAAATGAAGTGATTTGCCCAGATTCTTAGATCTAAAACAGAATCTTAACTTGGGTCTTCCTAATTCTAATCTTGACATTTTTTTTCATTGTATCATGATACTGATTTAATAACTTTCTTGAGCTCTCTGTAGCATGAGACATTGTTTGACTCTCCCCTATTTTTAAAAATTCTACTAACTTTGATTTTGGTGACATCACACCTTTCCTGGCTTTCTTTTATCATTCTGTTCTTTTTCATTTCTCTTTCTTGTGCCTACTAAATCTGGGTGTTCTCCCATCCTCTGCTTTTTTCTCTATATAGATTTTACTTCCTTAGCAAATTCACTTTCAACTGCATGTTGAAAGTTGTGCCTTTACCTCCAGTTGAGATCTCTCACTTCTATGCTGGAAGAATATTTCCAATTGCTTATGGGATATTTCCACTTTGATGTTTCACCATCATTGAAAATTCATTATGTTCAAAGTTTGATAGTAACTAGGGATGCTTGGCTTAAAAGGGAATCAAAGGTGCCCCAAGGTGAAGAAGGTTCATAGTTTCCTATTCATAAAATAGGAAGGAATTGTGAGCTGGACATTGGATATTTGTGTTAAAGGGTACTGTATGTGATTAGTTACTTACCATAAATGTATATGACTAGCAAAGCTATGAGTCAGTGCATAATACCATAGATTTTGAACTTGAAAGGACCTTAAAAATAAAGTGCTGGATTCAGTTCAGTCTCACCTCAGACTTACTTCTACCTCAGTTTCTTCATTTGTAAAATAGGGATATTTCCTCCCAGGTTGTTGTGTGGATAACATTAGATGTTATTTTTAAAGCAGCTTGCAGAACCTAAAGTGTTATGTAAATGTTCTTATTATTACTAGTAATTATTATTTAATACAAATTTTATTTTTTTTCTTGGACTGGACCTGTGTTTTCATTTGAATATAGAATTTTTGATAAAAAAATCCCCTTTATCAAAGCATGAAAGCACCTATTCTATAGTTAAAGTCTTAAAAGGAGAATCCTGACAAGATAACACAACTAATGTGCATTAGAAGCAGAATTTGAAACTGGGTTTTTCCCTTTTTATTTTATATGAGGAGATAATGAGATCTAGAGATGTCAAATGACTTTACTAAAGTCACCTAGCTAGTTGATGGCAAAGCTGGGATTTGAATCTAGAGCACATAGATCCAAATTGTGTGTCACTCGACTTTACTACAAGTCAATAGTGTGGGTAAAATATGAAACACTGGAAAGAATTCAAGTGTGAACCTCTGGAAAATGTGAAGTTCTCCTGGTTTGTGATTACACTGGAGAATTTGGGGAAATGGAGAGAATGAATGATGAGGTTAGGTGTACCCTATTGTTACTTTGGATTCTGAGATTGAACATATCCTAGGTCCCAGGGCAAATCCATAGAGTAAAATAACCATTTGGAGAACTTTGGAGATGGAGCCCTGAAAAATTAGTATCTTATTTTAATAGTTTGAAAGCTCCAGTTATCTCCACATGAATGGCAGAGGAAGATTCAAAGCCAAAATGTAAATACATGTTGGTGAAAGCATTTTGATGTAACTTCTCTCATATATCTAAAATTATTTTTCACCTAACAACAATGATAACTGCCATTTATATAGTGAGTTAAGAATTGCAAAGTGTTTTAGATATTAATGCACTGATCTTCACAACAATTCTAAGTAGTGGATGCTATTATTAATCCACATTTTACAGATGTGGAAACTGAGCCGAAGGGTCATACTGCTAGTGTCTGAGATGGGATATGATCTAAGGTCTTCCTGATTCCAACTTCTGAACTCTGTCCATTGTGCCCCTTAGTTGATTAACATTAACTCTCCTATTTTTTTTTGTCAGCAACACCACCAAACATCTAGTTTCCCTTGCTCAAAATCTTTCAATGGAGTCACCTTTCACTCTTTTCTTTCTTTAATCTTCTACATAAATAAGTTCTTCCAAGTAGTCTTGCACACCTATCTAAACATCTCTTAGACTTATGCTCTCTTTTCCATTTGCTTTTCTACTATGCTAGTCTAGGACCTTCTCCACTCCTTGGCCATGAGCATAGAAAAAGAATGGTGTTCAAAGTTCTTTGATGAAAAAAAGAAAAGGAAAAAATATATACCCTCTTGCTTACCCAAGTTTTCTTCTCCAATCTTCAATTGTTCTGCTACAATTTTGTATTTCCAACTACCATTTTCTTAGGAACTTTGAGTCTTTGAGTTCAGAACTATATTTCACCATTTGACTTATCCTTTACTGTTCTTATTGGATTTTTTGTTTGTTTTGTTTGCTGAAGGAATTGTGGTTACGTGACTTACCCAAGATCACACAGCTAGGAAGTATTAAATGTCTGAGGCAGGATTTGATCTTGGGGCCTCCTGACTTCAGGGCCAACATTCTATAATTAGATGATAGATTCAAGGCACCATCAGGCTGCCCCTCCTTGTTGCTTTGTTAATGCTATTTCCACCTGTTTGCAATGACTGGTACGGTTCCTTTACTCCTACATGATACAATGTCTATCTGGTTTCCAACCTCTCTGAAAGCCATGTTGAACAATAAATCATATTTTAAACTAATATATTTAAAGCTTGGCTTATTCATGCTGTTTCTCAGGTTGTCACCTGACAAGTTTATCATGCAATTTTCATGAATAAAGTGAAAAGATGAAGACAAAGACAATAGCAGTTAGAGAGATTCAAACTACTTAAAAGACCATGTCCCATTTATTATTAATAGTCAACTGTGAAAGATATCTCTAAGGAAATAGTTCAAGAATCTGTGCTTAGTCATATGTGGCTCACCATTTTGTTTAGTGACTTGGATAAAGGCAAAAATAGCATGTCTATTAAATTTGCAGATGATAAAACTAGGTAAGAGTTGTTAACTTGTTAAATGAGAAAATTAGAATCCAAAAGAAGATATTGATAAACCAAGATAATTGAATATAATCTAACAGGATGGATTTTAATTGGGATAAATGAAAAGTCTTATACTTGTGTTTAAAAAATCCACTTCCAAATTGCAAGAAGGAGGAGGCACAGCTAGACCAAGTGTGTCTAAAATGATCTAGAGGTTAGTAGATTATAAACCAAAAATGAATATGTTGTGTGACCGTCAAAAAACTAATATAACCATATACAAGTTATTTAAAGAGATTTACAGTGTCCCAAATAGCACCGCTAAATTCTGTAAAGGTCAGACTACATCTATTCATATTCTAAAAAGGACATTCATAAGCTATTGCTTTTCCTATGTTTCATATTCTAAAAAGGGCATTAATAAGCTATTGTTTTTCCTATGTCTCATATTCTAAGGACATTAATAAACTATTGTTTTTTCCTGTGTCTAAAAGAGGACCAATAACATCACAGAGTGATGTTTTAACTCTTTGTGAATTGGTTTTAGTGAGGTAAAGCTGTACAAAGTCATCAGCCTTACTCTTTTTTTTCCAGAGTCATCAAAGTGCAGTGGTAAGAAAAAAATCAAGATGACTGGCAATGGCCTGGAGGGAATAGATGACTTTGGAATCTTCAATATCTCACCAAATTATAATTGCTCCATGGAACCTGCTGGAGTGTCTTCATAATCACTGGAACAAATTATTCTTATCTACCCATTCCACCATGGATAGTCTTAACATCATTGAGGTTTACACTCCCTTTACTTAATCAATGGGTTTGTAGCTTGTTGGTTACTTTCAATCTGGCCTGTATGCTGATTTGGTTTTGCGCAGGTGTGGCCACTATGCATGCTACAGTTCCCTGGAGCCCCAAATGAAAGTTGGGTGAAGAGAGACTGCAAAATTGGATGAACAGCTCTGAAACAGATTCATCTAGCCTTTATATCAGAAGTGCTAGTCCTCCCTGAACACTCTCCACACCCCAATATTGATAAGTTAAGGAATAGAGGAGGGTGACCAAGATATTAAAGCACTTCAAGCTTGTGTCTTATAATGATCATTTGAAACAAATGGGAACAATTAAGTTGTTTTAAAAAGAAGAATATTCAGGGCATAGACTACACACCCTAATGTACTTGAAGGTCTATTGCATGGATAAGAGTTAGATTTGTTGTATTTCATTATCAAGGAAATTTGACTTGATAGAGGGAACCTTCCTAACCATTAGAGCCAGCCCAAAGTGAAAATGGGCTACTTCAGAAAGAATGTGGTCCCTAGACATATTTAAATACAAGGAATTCTTTTTGGAATGGGTTTTTATGTGGTCATCAAAGTTTCTTTTCACTTGAAATCCTGGCATTGATTCTGGGATTGGTTGCTTTCTCAGCTTACTGGGAGATATTATTGCTTAGTGTAATTTAACATCATTTCATGAGAATTCTTGCCCAGGACTGTGTTCTCTGAGGAATTCTTCTCCTTAACCATTTGATTATCTGGGACATTCCTGGGTAAAGGGACATTGACCTTTTCTTAAGTGGGTATATTTTTCTTCAGATCATCCATTCATTGAAATAAAGGAAGTATGTGTTGGTCTTTATTCCTTTTTGATTGTTAAACATGTATAGTTTCCTACATGAAAGGACTCTCCTTTAACATTGAAAGTTGGCTTTGCTGGGCAAAATAACTACTTTCAAAAACTCAAGACAGTCAAATGTAATCTAATAACTTATAGCAATTTATTAATAAAATAGTCTATTCACCAGGAGGGTTTATTTTCCTTTTCTATTAAAAAAGCCACTGGGAACCAATGTTTTAGTAGTTCTTTGCAAATAATTGATATTTTTTCACCTAACAGATACAGAAGTGACATTCCATTCAACAATTACTACAATATATACCTTTAAATTAAAAATAGAATGTTTACCTTACTTCATGAATCCATAGAAACAATAGCTAACAAATTGTGCAATTTCCCAGTTAGACAAGGGAACACAGATTCCTCATGTTCAGAGAAGAGTCTACTCTTTCTCAGATTTATTCATTCTTTGACTCAGCAGAATGACTCAGGAATGGTGGCGTTCTTGGCGACTAATGTCAATCTTTCTTGTAAGCTTTGAGTGATTAAAGTCAACAGCTATGGCCAGGAGCTCAAGGAATGTACTGAAGTCTTTCCCGTGACTAGTCCTCTTTCAATTAACATATAGAACTAGACACAAGATATATATCACTGTTGCTATTTAGAAGCCCAAATGCACTACATTATGTATCCATATCCTTAGAACATAGAGGATGGATGGAAAGGGAAGACGGCAGTTGGGACCTTATTTCAAGGAAGTGTCCCAGTGTTGGAGGAGAAGGGTGTCCTGGATGTCTAACTCTTTGTCTGGTGGATTCCTGCTAAGCTGTGGGAATATCCTGAGGAGTCACGCATGCTTAGTCATGTTGGTGAACTGTTCAATGTGTTCAGGAATGGAGAACAAAAGGGAATCAGGGCTATAATTGATCTGTGTCATGAGGTCAGTAGAAGCCATATCCTTGATAGCACCTTCTGAGTTATTTCCTCTCCCTTAGACCATGTCTGTTTTGGAAACTAAGGGACCTTCCAGTCAGAGGTCAAAAGACCTTTGTAGAAGCTAGTGTTTTTATCTTCAATTTCACACAATGGGACAGTGCCTTCCCCAGAAACATGAGAAGTGAACAGATGCACTTGATGAGGTAATGAATATCTATAGGTATAGCTTCTAAATAGTGAGAATTGCAGTTAGGACATCTTACTATAGTGAGGCAAAAAATTAAATAATGGGAGTAGTTTATTTGTAAAGAGAAGGAAGGAGGGGAATTAGCTCTTATATATCACTATGTGCCAGACACCGAGACAAACAAAAGGACCTTTTTATGAGATCTTTCCTCATCACCCCAGCTGCTAGTGCCCTCCTCCCCCCAAATTTATATTTATTTATTTATTTTGCATGTGGAAGCACAACTATATGTATAATACTCAAACATATATATGTGTGCATGCATACATATACACACAAATACAAATTTGGAAACATGTAAATGTGTGTTATACATATCCATACAAATACAATATATACATACAAATACAGGTGACCCAAAAATCTCAGTGGAATATTAAAATATTTTTTAATACAATTTAAAACTGTACTGAGACTTCTGGGACTGTGTGTGTGTGTGTGCATAATACCCATTTACATATTGTCTTCCTCTATAGAATGGTAACACTTTGAGGGTAAGGATTATTTCATTTTGATCTTTGCATACTCAGTATATGCCACAATGGAAATTCAAACGATTAATAGTGAGATTTGGCAGAGAAAGTCAGTAATGGAATGGTAGCATTTGTTAGAGTTGGGGTTAGAAACAAAACACTGAATTTAAGTATTAAACTACTTAAGGAGATTTTGTTTACCATACTATCAGGAGGAAGGGGCACAGCAAAGGAAACCTCTTGTAGACTCTTCCATCTTCCCCCTCCTCATTAAATACTTAAAAACCTCCGAACTGAAATGCAGACTTTTCCTTTATCATGTCCATTGGGTTAGAGGCAACTTGAATGTGGAAAAAGTATACTTACATGTAAGCTTCAGTAATTAGCAAGCCCTACAACAGTGTAATTAAGCTAAACATTGAGTGATGAAAACCCAATACAGCTCACCAAAAAACTGTCTCGTGATGTTAAAAATTCCTCTAATGAGATCTACATTTAATGGATTAAAATCCCTTCCTGCTAATAAAAAAAAGTTTGGAGAATATAAATTTGACTTCGGGCATGTATTCAAAGGTCCCTTTATTTTTGCTATCTGCCCAGTATGTGTTAGAATATCAAAGTATTGTTTGTGTAGGTTTGTTTCTAATTAGGGCCTGAAAATTATTGTTTGACTATATGCCCATAAGAATTTAAGAAATAAGGCCAGGTGGGGTTAGGAGTGGAAGTGGGGGTGGAATATTGGGGTAGAGGGAAGAAATTATCCTGAAGATTAGAATTTACTTCAGCAAGGCATCCAGTTGTTTGTTGAATAACCCCAGTATCGTTCACCTCAAAAACCTTGCCCGGAAGGCCATTCCAAACATTTATTACTTGCAGAGTGAAAAAATGCTTCCTTATGTCTGCTCTGAATTTATTTTCCTTTAAATTTCATTAAAGGTCCTTTGTGCAGCATGAGCTGAGCTAAAAAAGTAACCTACATTATCTACACTTATGATTCTGTACACTTTAATTAGATCCTACCCATGTGTGTCATTTATGGAGCAGGATCAGCTTTTTTCCACCTCTCCTTGTGATTCATTCCTTTTCATCTATTGTTATCTTGCTTTCTGCTTCTCCCTTTCTTTCTCTTTCACTTATTTAGTTTCATTTTTTTCAAAATAACTGGCAGGATGTGAATCTGGTCCCCTGAAAACCATCTGACTGGAATACTTTGTAACATATAACCTGCATTACATGTGTCATCCTAACAAAAGGCGACACAAACAGCAGAAAAGGTACCCAACAATGAAAATATTTCTTCTCAGAGCCCCAATGGGATTAGGCATCCAGTATAATGGATTGTAAAGATTCAGCCTTTAATGATACCTTTTTTCCTATCCCCAGAAATCCTCAGAGTCTCATATCAATAACTATTAATACTACTGCAATACTCTCACTAATAATGATAAGTGAAAGAAGAACAGAGGGCTTTGGGAAATCATTAGGTCTACATGCTGGAAGGCATGTTTCATTCTTTCCAGAGAATCTCCTTGCTTCATTTTAGAATAATGTTAAAGGCATTTAATGTTCCATCTGTTTGATTTTTTTAAAAAATCATCCAAAGCTCTTTTTAGCTGACCCTATCCCCTCCCCAGTGACTGAACAAGGAATAAATTTGTGTATCCCAAGTAAAATGTGAGCAGGTGGACATAAACTAAGATTGCAGATGGAAGCATGACATCTAATTTTGTACATAGAATTGAGGCCAGGTGTGAATTTAAACCAGTACTTCCTCTTCCTCCAACATCCTACCCCTCATCTCAAGCGATGGCTACATATGCTCCATCAAAGGAATATAGTAGAAGTCAAATCAGGACTTAAGATGGGTGAAAATAAATAGACCCTTAAAAGGACCTCTTATCGTTCATTACTCTTTTCTCTGCCTTCTGCTATTTCTGCTGCACCCACCACCATCTTTCCAGTCTTCTTGTGTTCTATATCCTTTCCCAACATGTAGTGATCTTCCTCCCACAAGACACTCCATCACCTGACATTCTGGATTTTACTGACTGTTTTCTCTGCATAGTGACTCTGATGAAATATGAATCTTGCCACTGAACCCAGATAACTCTGAAGAAAAAAAAAATGAGGCTGGTGACTGCATAGTTTTACTTCACTTACATGTCATGGCATCACCTCGCTGATATCATGGTCTTGTTTAAGAAGCAAGGACAAACAACAATCCATACCTGAAGGCTCTCTTTCCTCTTCAGCATCTCTTGGCTTCCTTGGTTTCCCTGATTTTCTTCAAGGATTAACTAGAACTCTACATTCAATATGAAAACTTTCCAGATAGTCTTTCATTCTAGTGTCTTCCTTCTATTGAGTTTCTCATTTATCCTCTTTATAGCTTATGTATACATATTTGTTTACATAATCAACTGCCCTTTATAGCTTATGTATACATATTTGTTTAATCAACTCCTCTTAGATATGAGCTCTTGTCAATCCAAGTACTTGCCTTTGCTTCTCATTGTTTCTGCACACTTAATGTGTTTATTGATTGTTTTTTTTTTTTGTCTTACTGATTGCTGTCTATAAATTAATGTGTTAGCAACTTTGACCACTCCAAAAGTTAAATGAACAGTGGGCACTGAAAGGGATATGAGTGTGAATTTTCATAATGAAAGTGTAGATTCTGAGAAGTACAGAAGATTCTAATAGAGAAGAGTAAAAGAAACAATGGTACAGAATAAAGAAAGCTAGATTTAGAATCAGAAGTCTCAGATTCAAATCCAAAATTCAAACTTAACACTTACCACTCCTTCAATGTTGAGAAAATCAGTTAAACTCTGTGGGGTTCAATGTTCACATCTATAAAATGGTGAGAATAATTTCTAATTTCTAAAGATCTATCAACCTCTATCAACAATCAACTTATGATTCCAAATGTCAATTGTCATGTACTTAGAAGCCGGGACTGAAATTAAAACTCTCCTCCCAAAACAATAGAAACACAGTCTTGCCTCCTTTCAACCCTGAATGTAATTCTAAGAATTGCTCAATTTATTCCAGAATTATGAACTCAAAGGTCTGGAAAAGATCTTATGATTTTCGTTTTTTCTGTGTTCAGACTCAACTAAGTAGGACAAAAGATAATCTAGCCTATTTTTAGCTACTGGCATCCAAAAGTAAAGAAGAGAGGGAAAAGACCACAAAATGGACTTTAAATATATAAACAAAACTAGATTTGTGAGTTCATTTAGTTGAATAATCAGTTTAAATTGATTGAATCAGTTATTTGGAGTATTCTGCAAATATATCAATTAAGGAAGGAAGGTTTAAGGAGGGTCTACTTCCTTATTATTATTAGTTTTACTAGTTATGAAACAGAATAATTTCTTCCTGGGCAAACAAAAACCTTGCCCCCAAACTTTAAAGTAATTAAAATGATAGGTGAGGTGAAACTTTTAAACAACAAGAAGGTCAGAACAGGGCTTATATAAGCAGCATCATTAACTTTGAATTTGAAAAAAAAAGAATAGAATGAAAAAGAATTATTTTCACACAAGACCAAAAAGGGAAGTCACAAAATTAATGATTATCCTAGTCTATATAGCAGGAGAAATAGAACCCAAGTGTGGATCAAGACACCCCGTGATTTGTTTTAGCTTTTAGGGGACTAGATCCTTTTTGGTGTTTTCAATTTTAGCTCAAGAGAGGTCATATTACCTTGTGGGAAATCCCAAATAATGTCAAAGTATATTATGGAAACCCACATTAACATTAAACTGGTTTGAAGGTTCTTGCCAGAAATGACACTATAGTTCAAGACCACACTGACTGGCTGGAATTAGGCACCTCTCTGGAAAGCATTGCTTGTCAAAAGTAAAATGTTGTGACATGACTGCATGCTCCTGCTGCTGGATCAGTGTGGTTCATGAATTGGGAGGCTAGACATGGCTACCAAAGAATCTCAATTTACCCACTGCTTCAATTTCAGCAATAAAAATATTTGACATTTATATGGCAATTGTAAGATTTGTGAAATGTTTTCCATGAATTGTCATACTTTATCCTCCCCAACAAGTCTGTGAAGTGACTACTAGAAGTATTTTATCACTATTTTGCATAAAAAAGAAACTGAGGCTAAGGAATTAAGGGGCTTTCTCAAGATCACATAACTGGTAATTGTCAGAGGCGGGACTATGGCTCTTGATTTTAAGTCTGGCACTCCTTCTTCTACATTATAATGTGAAATAAATTGCAAACCAATATATGAATTGAACTTATAAGAAAAATGATATATAGATATGGTAGCCAAGTCTATCTTCGTGTGCAAGTAGAATAGGCAATCACATAATGTGTCTTGACACTGCTTCCTCCCACCCCCCACACTTATACATTCTCCACTACTCACCAAAAATATATTGCCCTACCCAAAAGTTATAATACTATTATACTCTGTGACATTCAAATGTTTCAGAATCACAGAAATTCGATGATGGCTCAGTTGCATGTAGTCCAGCCCTTATCTAGAGGAAGTTCTCACTATGACATTCCCAACAAGATTGGCCAATCTCTGCTTTCAATTTTTCAGCAAAGAAGAAGCCCCTGCCTTTTAAGTTAGCCCTTTCATTTATATGCAACTTTATTAGGAAAGTTATCCTTACTTCAAGCCTGAATTCACATCTTTGTAATTTTCTCCCAATGCTCTTGGTTATTTATATTTGATTCTGGAACCTGGGTCTCAAACTAAAGGGACAAAATGAGAATTGGCTTCTCTTCCACAAAGGACTGCCAAGTCCTTTAAATAATTGAAAACAGAGGTGATATATTCACCTCACCCTCAACAGACACTCATATCAAATCTCTTCTCTAGACTAAAAAATTGTCAGTCTGTCAACCTATTCTTATGTGACATGGGTTTAAGGTTTTTCAGCATCGTGGTTTATATCCCTAGGTCAGTTCACTCACTTTTCAGTCAAGTCCAATTCCTTGTGACCCCATTTGGAGGGTTCTTTGTAAAATATTGGAGTGACTTTCTGTTATTGTTTGCTTGCACTTTCTTTTTTCTTCTCAGGTTATTTTTACCTTCTTTCTAAATCCGATTTTTCTTGTGCAGCAAGATAACTGTATAAATATGTATACATATATTGTATTTAATATATACTGTAGCATATTTAATATGTATGGAATTGCCTGTCATCTAGGGAAGGGGGTGGAGGGAAGGAGGAAAAAAGTTGAAACAAGTTTTTGCAAGGGTCAATGTTGAAAAATATTGCGTATGTTTTGTATATAAAAAGCTATAATAAAAAAATGTGAAAAAAATATTGGAGTGATTTTCCATTTCCTTCATCAGCTTATTTTATAGGTGAAAAAAATGAGGCAAACAGGGATAAGTGAATTGCCCAGGGTGCCACAGAGCATAAACGTCCGAGACCAGATTTCAATTCAAGAAGATGTCTTCCTAACTTCAGGCCCAGTACTTCATCCACTGTGCTACCTAGCTGCTGAATATAAATGTTAGTTATTATAATTTTATCCAAGTCATTAATTTTTAAAAAATGTTAAATATCACAGTAGCAAACATAAATCCCTAGAGTATGACACTGGATATTATGTGTCAAACTGATACTTAGCCATTATTGCAAACCTTATAAATTTAACTATTCGATAATCCAAATTCAGATATGGATACTAATATCTTTAGCCTTTCTCCCTCTATTTTTTCTCATAACAAAAAGTTTATAGTTTTTTATCAAATGTGTTATTAAAATAATTAAAATATGCCTGTAATAGTTTAATAATTCAATTCAAAAATGGAAATAACATTGGTCTGGCAAGAGCTATTCTGGATGAAGCTGCACTAGTTCTTTATAATGAGCACTTCCTTTTCTGGACATTCACTAAACTCATCTTTAATTATCCATTCTAGAATTTTCCCAGGAAACAAAATCATACTCCTGCCCTACAGCCTGGGTAATCTCTTTTTTTTTTTCTTTTAAAAACAAACAAATGGAACATTCCCTTTACTACCACTTTGTGGTGCCATTAGTATTTTCTACACTCTCTCAGAATATGCTACTTGTAGTGACATAATTATCACCTCCACTAGTTTTTTTTTTTTTTGATACCCAAGAATATAATTCCCCTGAAACAAGTGACTTGAATTCATCAAAGGCTGTTAAGTTTTTTCTTAATATCTCTTATTTAACTAGTGTAAGAACTCTATATCAGAGTTCTTATATATATATAATTTTCCTGCTTATCACTGGATACACAGGTGGAAGGATTCTTAGATGGAAGGATTCTTAGAGACCATCCAATCCAACCAATTCATTTTAGAGTTGCAGAAATGTTTAGTTTTAGTGACTTGCCCAAAGTTATGCACAGAATAAATTTGAGTCATTCTCCTTAACAGAGAAAACAGATGCTAAATAGGAATTGGATATCTCCACCTTCTCTCTGTTTCATTTATTGTCTCATTTCCCCTGAATAGTCTTCTTTTTCCCCTTCCATGATTATCCTCTTTTTCCCAATACAGCTGAAAAAAATCTACCTTTTTGTTGTCTTTAGCTTGTTTCACAATCCTTGTTTCATAAATGGCACTCCTGAGACTATTTTTACAATATCACATTTTTACATTCATTTTTGCCTGTTCTTGGTTTATGTTTTATAGATAAATATATATATATATATATGTAAGTGTACATATATATATATTCTCATATATTTAAACACATAAATATAGTGATATATATTTCATATATGCATGTGTGCCTATAGACATGTAGATATATGTATTATGAGTGTCTGTTTATGTATGTATCTATATATTCTATTTAAATTGCTAGTTGAGTTCTCTGAGCATCCACTGTTATGTCTCCACTAAATTCAGTTCCACAAGTTTTTATTGAACCTCAACTATATAGTTAATGCTAGACATACAAAAAAAAAAAAAAAAAACAAACTTATCTGTGCCTTCAAGGATCTTACTTTCTTCTAGATGCCTCTCTAAACAAAGTATAGCTAATAATATTGTGATAATCATGCCTCTATATTTTATATTAATTTATGTCTTTTAAAGTATGTTCATATTGCTTTTATAATTTGATCCTTATAATAGGTCACTGGGCATGGTAGTTGATCATAACTATATATTATCCATGAGGAAAACAAGATTCAGGAATTATGAGTGAAGGTCAGAGACCAGTGAATGGGACAAGACAGCAAGCCAGATTTCCTGATTCCTAGTGTAATACTCTTTTCACTAGTTCAGACTTCTGGACCAGTCTACAGACCATCAATGTACTACTTGTGGATATAAAGCAGAGAGTGAGTACTCACACAAAGAACAGACCTACTATTATAGGAAGAAAGCTAAACTCAGAGTTAATAAGCCTAGGTTTAAGTGCTAACTCTACAAGTTATTAGCAATGGGACTCTGAAAAAGTTACTTTTCTTAGAAAACTTATCCTCATCAGAATTATTTCATTCTAAACTTTTTCTTAACCTTTCTCAACTTATTTTAATGGTTTGTTGAAGGACACAAATGAGAAAATGTATATCAAGTACTTTGTCAATTTAAAATCCTAAACATCAGATTAATATAATAATATTGTTATAATTATTATTTTTCCCTAAAGTTTCTGTGTTTTGACTCATCATATCTCATTGACTTTTACTATTGTTTCTTATAGGTTTAATTTTAAAACTAGTATATATGGGTTACAGCATAAATTAAATCAAGTTTTATCATAACTGAAAAGAAAATTCAAGGTATTGAAAATTCCTAGATGCTGATTAGGTGTCCAGAGAGCATAATTTGAGCCTATTAGCAATACAGGCATCCAAAAGGGGATTATTTATCTGGTCAAAAAACTTAGCTCATTAGATGTGCATAGTATAAGAAAATCTTTCATGTTTTTATTTTAAAGATTTCACTCAAAGATGAAGACTGGCTTTAACTACCATTATAATACCAAGAAATGTGCTTCTAATGAAAACATTTACCTCAAATTTGCAAATAATTTAATTTGGGTATCACCATTTGGGAACCAACATTGATTCCCAGATACCATCCCAAAGAGAGCAAAGTGAATGGTGATAGGGCCATGTCATAAAAGGATCCATTGAAACTGGAACAGAAGTCTCAGGACAACATAACAAAATGAGTTTACTTAAAAGAGCTGAGGTGGGGAAATAGTGGCCTTTTCTAGGTCTCCAGGGGGCAGAACTAAGGGAAAGGGATAAAAGTTGCCAATAAACAAACTTGAGCTTTATGTCAAAAAAATGTTTGTAAAATGATTGTTGTTCAGTCATGTCCTCATCTTCATGATCCCATTTAAAGTTTGCTTGAGAAAGATACTGGGGTAATTTGTCACTTACTTTTCTAGACATCTTTTTTAAAATATGAGGAATTGAGATAAACAGTTAAGTGACTTGTCCAAGATCATACAGCTAGTATCTGAGACTGGATTTGAACTCATAAAGATAAGTAATCTTGATTCCAACCCCAGTGTTCTATCCATTGTACCATCTAACTGTCCTTTTTGTAAAAATCAGTTATTCAAAAGTAGAATGAAGTGGTTCAAAAAATGATAAACTCTCCTTCCTTGAAGCTTATTAGTCAATGACAAACACATTTGATGGATGATGTAGTCTACCAAATAGCATAACCTGTAGCAAGGAATCTATATTAAGGTGCCAAGATCATTTGATATCTGCTGAGGTCCTTCTAACTCTCAAATTTCTCAATTCTGTAATTGGGTGTCTTGGACATGAATACTTCTTTTTACTATCAACCTGAAATATTCAATGAGTGGAAACTCTGTCCAATGTACAGTGGGAGCATACAAAAAAAAAAAATTGGCCAAATAGAGCCATGTTGAATAAATTTCCAATTTCTTGATCAACTACAAGTTACTTCATTAAGATCTAAAGGTGAGACCCTGCATAATGATTTGGCAGGCAGATTAGTGGCAATTTCATGTTTTCAGAGTCAGTTCTCATCTGCAAAGTGGTGTCAAAATGTTATACAACCACCAGCTTTATTCAGTCTATTTCATAGATAATTGAGGCTTAAAAAAACTTGGAAGAATGTGAAAATACCCTTTAGGCTTTGCAAAATTCTATTCTTTCAACAATCCCTGAATAATTCTGAAAGTCCTCCACTGAGAATGTCAGTGATTATACCCAGGGAGAAATAATAGGATGATGAGAAAAAGATTAAGGAATTCTTTTCAACCCTGGAGTAAAAGTACTTTGGAAGAGCATTTGTCTTGAACTTAGCTAAAGTCATATATTAGTTTAATGCTTCTTATATTTTCTTTTCTCAAGATCTCTTTACGCACTTAAAAATTACTGGAGACACCAAACACATTATATTTATTTGGATTATATTTGGTGATACTTAATATATTAGAAATGGAAACTGCTAATTTTTTTTAAAATCTGAATTTACTAAAAATAACAATAAATTAATTTTGTTTCAATATAAATAACATCTTTAAGAAAAATAAATATTTTCTAAAGTAAAAAAAATCTTGTGAAAAGAGTGGAATGTTTTAAATATTATTGCACATTCCTTTTATATTTGGCTTAATAGAAAGGAGTTGGAGTTTCCTTTTGTTTCGGTATTTATTGTGTTATGGTATGCTTCTGTTGATGTATACCAAGAAAGTCTGGCCTCACAGAAAAAGGAAGAGCACTTCAATAGTCTTTTTAGATATTTGTGGATTTTATTCTTCAATACTATGGAAAAACTCAAATAAAAATTTCTAAATGGTTAATTGCAATGTAGAATTTGAAACTATCAATGAATTTTTATACTATTAAATTTTACATTAAAGTTCATTGGTCTAGGACTTTGTATGATCTTTTATCTATATGTGACTTTATAATATGAATTTGGAAGGTATTAGTTCATAAGTTATACAGATATTCAAATGTTGACTTATTTCATTATACAATAAATAGTCACAATTGTTACTAGCAACATTAATTTAACCAGAAAAGTCTTTAAATACTAGGAAGCTATTAAGGTCACAGAGGCAGAAACAAATTTTTCAAGATTTTGATTTTTAATTCAAAGCAAGAATTTCATTATTGGCAACAAATAGCTATTCTCTTGCTTGAAATGACAGGCTCACTGTTCAATTTTTTTGAGAAAGCATCTCCTAAAAATAGTTTTTTTTGTCCATGCAAGTAAAAATGAAGTTCCATGAAAAAAGGTGGCTGGTTTGACATTCATAGAAAACAATCATATAAGTACTTTTCCACAACCATTATACTTCAATATGCCTCAGAAAGTATAGATAGACACAATTCTGCTTTTATCATGCAAAATATTGAAAACATGTATCATTAATGATTAAGACTTAATTAATTTAATAATTGTTATCATTTAACCAAGGGCATTCTTAAGTGAAACTGGTTTTTAAGAGTGGCAGTTCTGCTATTATTATATTAGAAGTGTATATATACACTTGACAATGTGTCAAGCGTATGTATACAATATATACAATGACAAGAACATGATGACTATGTTCAGATTTTGGTGCCACAGATTTGATTTATACTAACGGTGCCTCCAGTTTTACTCACCATTGATTCTGTACCAATATCAATACAGCTACTTCAGGATAAAAAACACTGAATATCTCAACAAGACTCGTATTTGTTGCTAAGCATTCACATAGAAGACCTTTGATAATTATTAGTACTAACACCAATGAATATAAGCAAAATAGCCAGTCAAAGCGAAATACATTCATTTGGAAAGTAAAATATAATTCTGCAGGTACAATATTAATTTAATTTTGATTTTTTTAGCCAACTTATTAATGTATGATTTTTGTGGTCTTTAGAAAACTTTACTGTATATTTACAAGAGAATGAGAGTGACAAGAGGAAATAATATCTTACAATCATTATTAAAATAGTTTTGACCTGTGCAGGCCCCTTGAAAGAGTGTCATGGACTTCCAGAAATCCCTAAATCATATTCTAAAAACTGTTCAATCTATATCATCCTATACTCATCACAGCCAAAGGTCTAAATCAGTCCTCTGATGGTTCATTATCACAAGTTATGCTTTTTGTCGTTCAATTATTTCAATCATGTCCAAGTCTTTGTGATCTCATTCTTTTTTGTTGTTTATTTATTTGTTTTGGCAAAAATACTGGAATAGTTTGCCATTTCCTTCTGCAGTTCATCTTACAGATGAAAAAGTTGAGACAAACAGTGTTAAATGGCTTCCCCAGGAATGCACAGTAAGTGTCTAAGGCTGGGTTTGGACTCAGGTCTTCCTGACTCCAGGCTGGGTACTGTGTCCATTCTACCATGTTGCTATCCCATAAATTATGCTAGCTTGTAAATATTAATGAAGAAAACAAAGTACAAGTGCAAAAAGAGATCAAATAAGATAACATGTGTAAATCATTTTGTAAATATTTAGTTATTATTATTTTAGACTATCCCCAAAATTTTAGAGCAGTTTTAAATAGCTTAAAGCTGCAGTAAAATTTTGGAGTACCCTGTATCATAGCATGACCCCAAAGTGAAACCCTGCAGCACTTCCATAAACAACCTAGCTGACTTCTTGAATAGTTTCATACCATGATCTGTCATGGTCAATGTCCAGAAACATGACAAGACCACCCACAAGGAAACTCTGGAATGCAGCCAGTCTGTTAACATTATAGCAATACTTCCTACCCCTCTGCTCTGCCCAAGCTGTCCACACATGGAAGATGAGTGACAGCAGAGCCAGACAGTTCCTATGTAACAACTTTAAATGGGGTACTTATAGACATAACAGGCAGAAGGTATGCTAGGAAGACTCCCTGATGAACTATTGAGAACACAATCAGCCTCTACAGATAGGAAGCAATTGCAGGCAACATTTCAGCTCCACATTTAGTAACTAACGATAGTTCTTTTCACTTAACGGTTCCTTATAAATAGCCCAGAGAAAAATGTTATAGAAAGCCATCCCCTGAGGCAGGTTTAAAGCCCATCACTAGTTTTGTGACTACAGACAAGATATTTTATTTTTCAGAACTCTGGACCAGTTTCCAAGATTGTAGTTTACAGAGGAATTGGACATTGATATTGGTCAAGGGAATTTCCATGATGGAGTTTTCCTATACTGATGAAGTCATATTTATAACATTCCTATTTAAAAAATAAAAATCAAAACATTTAATTATAGCTTGATGTCTATATTCATGAAACAAAAACTTAAAAATCCATTCATATGTTTATACATATATTTGAATATATGTGTACATATATACATGAAATATATATCTATATACATATGTATTTGCATGTGTTTATATGGATGTCATATAGTAAGACCTGTCTAGTAAAATATGGTATATTGGGAAGAGATTCATGATCATGTCAAAAGATCTGTGGACCAGGAATAAGGATTCGTAGATTCTAGTTTCCATCTGCCTTTGAACTTAGATTTTTATCTTATATTTCCTTTGTCTGTAACACAAAGGGATTAGACTAGATTATATCTCAAATGTCTTTTTTAACAAAGTTATTTTTCTCTATATAACTTTGTATGTACTTGGAGATGTACAGATATATTTCACATTTGAAAGCGGTTTCAAATGGCCAAAAAGGTAGTTGGCTATTTTAGATCTCTAGTATTAGAATAGATGTTATGGCATTGCATTTTTTGATGAAATGCCTTATCTTTGGTTTCAACTTTAAAGAAGTTAGAAGTTAGAAAATGATTCAAGATCTGGTTTAAGACAAATTCTATCCCATGGTAATTAAAGAAGTTATATATCTGATGGTAAATCCCTGTATTTGAGGAATAAATGGGAAGTGTCACAGCATTAAAAATGAATAAATATACTAATTCCTCAAGAAAAAAAGGAAGGAGAAAGTTAGATTATAACATGGATTTTTAAAACTTTTATCTGGTAACATAATGGAAATTTTTGATAAAATTTTCCAAAACTTATAATTAAAAAATGGTTTGTGAGTATCCAAGGAAATAGTGGTCATTATATGACAATAGGACATCAGTTAGATACCAATTATTATGAACAATGAATCTCTTGAAGAGGTTACATTATTAGAATTTGCACTCATATTTCCTCTGGACTGGAACCAAATGTCACATTTATAACTTCAAATAGTAAGCTTTTATTACAGGAGACCTCTTCAGTGGATTCATTATTCATACTAATTGGAATCTTGCTGTAAATTAAAAATCTGCCTTTCCAAACTAACATAATTTTCTTTTTGAAAGGGTTACTATCTTGACTTCCTCAAATCAAGTTCAGGTTTAAAACCTCATGGTAGATAGATGTAGAGGTAATTTTGGCTCAATATCAGTCTTCTAGTTACTCAGAATGAAAACTTTGACATCATCTCTAATTCTTAGAGTCATATATCTAGGGAATTGTCAGTTTTGTTGTTTGTCCTCTCCAGTATCCTTTACATTTATCTCTTATTCTCTACTTTCAATTTGACCACCCTAGTTTGGGTTCATTTTACAGATGAGTAAATGGTGAAATCTGTTTACATATCTAATAAGCTGTGGATCTGGATTGGAGCTGACATATTTTGACTCCTCATTCTGGATTTATTCTATTACGCTGTCTGCACATAGGAAAAATTCTTATATAACTAATCTTAGAGGTCAGACTAGATTAAGAGAATGAAGGAAAGGAGGCAAAAGGAAGAGATGTAAAAAATAGCAACTTATATTGATTTGACTCAAACTATTAAGTATTAAAAGGAACAACAAATACAATATTTCAATTAGAGATGCATTGTAGCAATATTCTCAAATTGGAAGGATGAAAATAAATATATCAGCATTTGTTCATTTCAAGTGACAGGATCAAATAAAAATAATTGTGAAAATATTTTCATCATTGCCTTGGTGTTTGTATAAAGGTAGTTAGCCAAAGAATCATAGAATTACACAGCTGGATGGGCTTTTATGCAGTCTTTGTTTGAAGGCCTCCTAGAGGGAAACTCCACTACTACTCAAAAAAGTTCAGTCCACCTCTCCTCACAGATTGGTAAAAAGTTTGTCTTTTGTATTGCAAAAGCCTCCTAATTGATCTTCCTGCTTCAAGTCTTTTCTAAACCCCAAATTACCTTCCCTAGAGCTACCAAAGTGATTTTCCTTAAACTCAGATCTGAATACTCCACTCCTTTATTCAATAAACTCCAGGGCCTCCTTAAAGCTCCCTAGCCCCAAGCTATCTTTCCTTCCTCTTTAGACATTATTTCTATTTCCTTACCCTATAATCCAGTCAAAATGACCATTTCTCTTTCTTACATAATTATTCCATCTCCATTTTCTGTGACTTTGAACTGACCATGTCTGGTTCCTAGAATGTACTTTTCCCTCACTTTTATATCATAGAATGTTTTTCTTCTTTCAAAATATAGTCCAGAAATTACCTTCTACATGAAACTTTTTTGTTCCCTATCCACAATTGCCTATGTATTTTTCCCCATATAAACTTATATTTACCATATGTTTATTCTGAAAGAGCCATCATAGCATCATAGACAGTGTTCTCATCTAGGAGCCAATAAAAACTCCTGATTTCAGTCTAGTCTCTGACACTTATTGACGTTAAATTTTAGAAAAGTCATCAAACTTCCTGGTACTGAGCTATTTCAAACACATGCAACCTAAACAAGATTAAAACACATTTGACCAATAATAAACAAAAAAATAAAAGTACACATAAAATTAGACAATATTAACATTTTTTTTTTTGCATCAATATGTTGCTTGTTAGGATCCTGGCCCCCATTTCTGAATTTGACATTACTGTTTTAAGCAATTCTCTAAAACCACAAGTTAAAAATAAGGCAATACTGTGTATTGGTAGAAAGAATTTTCTTATCTTGGATTTCTTTTTAACAATGAAAACACAGGTACAATTCCTATTCTTTCTTTCTTTTTTTCTTTCTGTATACATATATATATATATATATATATATATATATATATATATATACATATATATATATATAATGAGGGAAAGGAAAGGGGGAACCCCATTTGTCAGCGCATAGATAGTAAGAAAATACCATGAGGCTCAGTGTCCCTTGTAAATGAATTTACAGGCCCGAAAACCTAGATTGATAAGTAAAAGTTTTATTGTAGAAGTAAAGTTCAGTTAGAAAGACCCCAGGACCAGAGGTGACCGCTGGGAGGGCAGGAACCCTTACATGGCTGGAAGGATACCTTGTGTTGGCAGGGAGGGCTCCTGCAAGGAGAGAGTTCCAACTCAGCTCTTTTATACCTAGAAGGGGATTGTGGGTGGTACCCCCAAGTTCTTGGCAGCCTTTTCAGATAGCTCAGATCTGGTGGGGGCTGGGGGAAGCTGAGCTGATAGTGAGGGCTGGGCCTGGATATTCAAAAGGGTGCTTTTGACCAGGATTTGTGAATCAAGGTCAGCCATGGGGGTTGGGCAATCAGAAAGGAATCTTAAAGGGACCTCAACCCCTATCATATATATATACATATATACATATATACATATATATATGTATATATATATATATATGTGTGTGTGTGTGTGTGTGTGTATGTATGTGTGTATCTATGGCTATGTATGTATACATAGATAGTCATGGATTAGATAGATGGATGTGTGTGTTTGCATGTTGTCTTTCTTGGGAGTATATAAGAACTAAAATTTAAGAATTTTTTCTTTGGATTTGTATCTCTTCTGCTAACATCATATGTAACACAAAGCAGGGAACTAATTAATAAATATTTGCTAGTTGACTGATTACATCAAGTCTAAATGTATCCTTTTCGATTTTTGGAGTAAACTCCAGACAACTTGGAGAGAAAAAGAAAATAGAGACATTCTACCATTAAAATCCATAAAATATCTCAGATCCAGAGACAAAGAGGGGGAGTAGTGATTAATCAGAAGGCATCTTATTGCATTATGCCTGAATCTGGCTATTATTGTTAACACTGTAATTTCCAAGACTTCTGGAATTATGTAAATCCATCATAGGTCAATTAGAGATTTAGAATTAGAAGAAGTCATAAAGATTATCTAGGTAATCTTTCCATTTTGTCAGATGAGAAAACCAAAAAGCAAATGAGATTAATTACTTCTCAGGGTTGCAGAAATAGTAAGTTAAAGCAGAATCCAAAATCCAAGTGAAGACAGAATAAGTCTCTTCAGTTTGGTTGATATAAACTCCTAGTTTACTATGATCCTAGGTTCAAATATCAAATAGCTTTAAATAGAAAATAAAGTAATTAGTACTTAAAGTAAAGGTGGGGAGGAGAGGCAGCAGGAAGAAAAACATGCCTGAAAAGAGATCAAGATGCCAATGAAAAACTGAATTCGTAGACTTACACAGTAATTTAAACTTGTGAGATGCAAGAGCACTTTTGCAAATGTGGTTCAGAAAAAGGACAGCACCTAAGGTTGAATACTATTGAGAAATTATTACTATTTGGGAAAAGGAAAAATCAAACCATTATTTTATAGAAAAGTTTTCTATTTCAACTTCAGTGTATTCTAAGCACAGAGTTTAAATGAGGCAAGAATAGAAGCTACATATCCCTGGGGTGGAGATGAATGGGAGTAGGCTAGAATGCAGGAGGAGAGAAAGGCATGGTTGGGATTAATCTAGTCACCCCCAGGCAGTCATCATTGATCCTGGTTTAACTGAGTTTATAATATTTTCATCACATTCAGAGGTTTTTTTCTATAACTTTCCACTGTTTCTGAAGGAAAACTAAGGCAGAAAAAGGACTAAAACCTGAAGAGGATTCTTTTGGAATGAGTCTATGTTAGGGTTGTTTTGTTTACTTTGGTGTAGGAAAGGAAACATAGTAGTAAAATAAAGAAAAAGCAAACAAGGAGAGGAAAACTGGAAATTATTATGGCAGAAACTAGGCATGGACCCACATTTAACACCACATACTAAGATAAGATCAAAATGGGTCCAAGATTTAGGCATAAAGAACGAAATAATAAATAAATTGGAGGAACATGGGATGGTTTACCTTTCAGATTTGTGGGGGAGGAAGGAGTTTGTGTCCAAGGGAGAACTAGAGACCATTATTGATCACAAAATAGAAATTTTTGATTACACCAAATTAAAAAGTTTCTGCACAAACAAAACTAATGCAAACAAGATTAGAAGGGAAATTGGGAAAACATTTTTACAGTTAAAGGTTCTGATAAAGGCCTCATCTCCAAAATATACAGAGAATTGACTTTAATTTATAAGAAATCAAGCCATTCTCCAATTAATAAATGGCCAAAGGATATGAACAGACACTTTTCAGATGATGAAATTGAAACTATTTCCACTCATATGAAAGAGTTCTCCAAATCACTATTGATCAGAGAAATGCAAATTAAGACAACTCTGAGATATCATTACACCCCTGTTAGATTGGCTAAGATGACAGGAACAAATAACGATGAATGTTGGAGGGGCTGTGGGAAAACTGGGACACTGATGCATTGTTGGTGGAGTTGTGAAAGAATCCAACCATTCTGGAGAGCAATCTGGAATTATGCCCAAAAAGTTATCAAAATGTGCATACCCTTTGACCCAGCCATACTACTACTGGGCTTATATCCCAAGGAAATACTAAAGAAGGGAAAGGGATCTGTATGTGCCAAAATGTTTGTGGCAGCCCTTTTCATAGTGGCTAGAAACTGGAAAATGAATGGATGCCCATCAATTGGAGAATGGTTGGGTAAATTATGGTATATGAATGTTAAAAGATATTATTGTTCTGTTAAGAAATGACCAACTGGAGGAATACAGAGAGGTTTGGAGAGACTTATATCAACTGATGCTGAGTGAAACGAGTAGAACTAGGGGATCATTATACATTTCAACAATGATACTGTATGAGGATGTATTCTCATGGAAGTGGATATCTTCAACATAGAGAAGAACTAATCCAATTCCAACTGATCAATGATGGACAGAATCAGCTACACCCAGTGAAGGAACACTGGGAAATGAGTGTAAACTGAGAGCATTGGGTTTTTTTGTTTTGTTTTGTTTTGTTTTGTTTCTCTTCCCAGATTATGTTTACCTTGCGAATACAATCCTTTCTTTGCAATAACAACAACAACAAAATGTGGTTCTGCACATATATATTGTACCTAGGATATACTATAAGATATTTAATATGTATGGGAATGCCTGCCATCTAGGGGAGGGGGTGGAGGGAAGGAGGGGAAAAACTCAGAACAGAAGGGAATACAAGAGATAATGTTATCAAAAAAAAATTACCTATGCATATGTACTGTCAAAGAAAATGTTATAATTATAAAAATTAATAAAATAATAATAAAATAAATAAATAAAAATAAAAATAATAATAAAAAAAGAATATACCTATGAGAAAAAAAATGGGTCCGAAAACAAGGAGAACCCTGAGAAAAGAAAATTTTCAGCCCACTGGGCTGATTAATAAATCAAAAATCAAAATTAATAAATCAAAGAGAGGCAAGATTTTTGACGTGGGTTCCCAGTTAAAGAGTTACTATAAACCTGCAGTCAACCTTTTCTCTATTTGATTTCTGAGATTCAAACTTAATCACAAAATGTTTTCTTTTGTATCTGGTTTATCCCCCCCCTCTCCAATTGATGGGGACTAATTCTTCATAAATATTATAACATGAAACATCATTCCTTTGATATATACATGCAATTGACTTTTAGTTCTTTAACACTTATTTTCTTCTAAATTTTCAGTGGTAAATAATTTTCCTAAAATACAAAGAGCAATGTGGAAACAAGTCAAATATAATTGCTTATTTTAATAAGCTACATTTGAATAATATAATGAATTAATGTCAAACACAAACTAAGGATTTAGATCATGAGACCTCCATCCTTCTGAGTATCATTATTATTACACATGTGGTATGCAGGTTTACTAAGGACTCATGGTACTCTCCAGACATATAACAATTACAATAAAAAACACAATCTTATTATCTGAACATACAGGACTTAGAGTTGTGAATACTATTGAATCCTGACATTTTGCTATTTTTCCTGAGAATATCTCTGGAAAGATAAATATTTGATATCTACACAAAGATAAATGTTTGATATCTACACACACAAATAGGACATGTAAACATATACCAATTATCTATGTATTTCATATATTCATACATATGTATCACATAAACATATGTCTGTGTGTATATATATACATATATGTGTGTGTGTGTGTGTGTGTGTTAGGTTCTTACTAGGTGTTAAGTTGGTACTTGGCAATTCTCTAGCTCAGAATTCATACCTTTAGTTCACATCTTTAAAAAGAGTTTACAACTTTAGTCTTCTGGAAGGAGTTTACACCTTTAAAGGAGTTTACACCTTTAGAATACCCACAAGCCCATTCTCTGGGAGGATAAAAGAGGAGTGCAGTAGGAAAGGAGTCAGTTCTGAATTGGGTCAAGGAGAAGATGTCCTATAGATTCTCAAGTTCCAGCAATCCCATACTTTTTGAGGGGAAGAAGAGGATTCGAGATTCTACCTTCGCTCTGGCTGGAGGCTCCAGAAGCCTTCCAAGAAACATGCTCACAGAGGAAAAGATTTATAGAAAAGAGATCTCCCAGAGAAGGATTATAATTGAGAGATGATCAGGACATTACATTTTGCTGCCCACAACGTGGAGCAAAGACTTTTGCTTATTCTGACAAGGGCTTATTCTGAGCCCTTCAGAGGAGCTAGCCCAGACTTGACATATATGTATATATGTGTGTGTGTGTGTGTATATATATATATCATGTACATGTACACATATGCATGTATATATTCCTGCCTGTTCAAAGTATTACACTGATTGACCCATAAATTTAAAAGTCTTTAAGTACTCATAGAAAAGTCAAATCACCAATAAGAACAATGAATCTTTCCTATCTCTTAAATATACTTAGCCTTACTTTCATAAAGATACTATGACATAATGCTTCTGGGAATGTTATTACTTCATCATATAATTTCCTTTTCCATTCCCAGAATCAGTATTTGGATTGAGGAAACAGACTCTTTGACATTATGGCATCTGAATGACTAGGTCTCATTAAATAGGAATTATGATCACAAAAAGTCTTATATAAGCATGGACCTCTTGACATCCTCATGTTCCAAAGGAACTCCATGGCTAACTATAACTGAAATGTGTATGTTTGTTTTTTGGAGGGCAGCTGGATGGATAGATTCCCAATGCCTGTTTGTTAATTTCACAAAACTTACACAAAGAGTAGAGCCAAAGAAATTAGGTATTGATCCACACCTAACACGGTATACCAAGATAAGGTTGAAATGGGTTCATGATCTAGACATAAAGAATGATGTTATAGGATAGTTCACTTCTCAGATTTGTGGAGGAGGAAGGAATTTGTGACCAAGGAAGAACGTGTTCATTACTGATCACAAAATAGATAATTTTGATTATATCAATTTAAAAAGTTTTTCTACAAACAAAACTAATGCAGACAAGATTAGAAGGGAAGTAATAAACTGGGAAAATATTTTTACATTCAAAAGTTCTGATAAAGGCCTCATTTGTAAAATATGTAGAGAATTGACTCTAATTTATAAGAAATAAAGCCACTCTCCAATTAATAAATCATCAAAGGATATGAATAAAAATTTTTCAGATGAAGAAATTTAAGCTATATATAGCCACATGAAAAGGTGCTCCAAATCACTAGTGATCAGAGAAATGCAAATTAAGGCAACTCTGAGATATACACCTTTCAGCTTGGCTAAGATGACAAGAAAAGATAATGCAGAATGTTGGAAGGGATGTGGGAAGAGTGGGACACTAATACATTGTTGATGGAAATCCAACCATTCTGGAGAGCTATTTGGAACTATGCTCAAAAAGTTATCAAACTGTTCATACTCTTTGATCCAGCAGTGTTACTACTGGACTTATATCCCAAAGAGATCTTAAAGGAGAGAAAGGAACAGACATGTGCAAAAATGTTTGTGGCAGCCCTTTTTGTAGTGGATAGAAACTGGAAACTGAGTGGATGCCCATCAATTGGAGAATGGCTCAATAAATTATGGTATATGAATGTTATAGAATGTTATTGTTCTGTAAGAAAAGACCAGTAGGATAAATACAAAAAGGCCTGGAGAGACTTACATGAACTGAGGTTGAGTGAAATGAGCAGAACCAGGAGATCATTATACACTTCAACAACAATACTACATGATGAGCAATTCTGATGGACGTGGCTCTCTTCAACAATGAGATGATTCAAACCAGTTCCAATTGTTTAGTGATGAAGAGAGTCATCTACATCCAGAGAGAGGACCATGGGAACTGAGTGACCACAACACAGCATTTTCACTCTTTTTATTGTTGTTTGCTTGTTTTTTATTTTGCTTCTCTTTTTTGACAGGCTTGATTTTATTTTTCTTATGTGGCATGATAATTGTGTAAATATGTATGCATAAATTGGATTTAACATACATTTATACCATGTTTAACAAATATTGAACTACTTGCCATCTAAGGAAGGGTGTAGAGGAAAAGGGGAAGGAATTGGAACACAAGGTTTTGAAAGGACTAATGTTGAAGAATTGTCCACACATATGTTTTGAAAAATAAAAAGCTTTAAAAAAAAGTAGAGCCAAATCTTTTACCTTCAAGAATCTTGGGTTATATTCCAGGTCTCTATCAAATTGATTATAATTATCTCATCCTAGTTCCTGAGAGTCATTAGTAAATTAGTAACTAGCTAATTTATAAAGTTCAGGGATCTGATTTAATGTGGTTAATCACCAAAAGAGTTTGGGTGCTTATCTAAGTTTTATCTAAACCTATACATCTAGTGTTATATGTCTAGCACAAATAAAGCTCCTTTTTTTTTTTTTTTTCAGGGCAACTGGAAACATTGAGAAAACATACTTCTATAGTATTTCATGACTTTTAACATGGACAAGCATGAGAAAAATCTACCCCCAAAGAAAAGATATATACATGTATGTATATATATATGTACATATATATATATATTTCTGCATTTCATGAAAAGATATTATTTTGAAAATGGTTTAAAAGGAATAGATTTCCTCCAGACCAATTTGCCTATCTTTAATAGTCATTTGCCCGTAGCTACCAATTATTATACCTTTTAGCAATCTTAGATGAAAGAAACTCAGGAACTATATTCATTTTTTATATCAAAATATGTTCCTCATTAAGCACATGGGACCCAATTCTAATCTCATTCTTAGCCCCATACTATTAAGATTCAAAGAGTGAGATGAGTGTTGAAATTGTCTCTTTGCAAACTCATGCTCTGCTCAACTAAAGTATAACATTCACCAATTTTTAAAAGGAAATATTTTTGCCATAGCATGAAGAACATTTAAAACAATATTATACAAAATGAAGTATTAAAATATGTATTTTTCCAATATAAGAAGCAAGACAGATTAATGTCCTTCATATTAATCTAGAAGTTAGTGGATTTCCACAAAATGTAGGAAACTATTTCTTATGGCATTTTCCCACAATCAAACTCTCAGGCATTTTGCCACCAGCCAAATAAAACTACTGTCATCCCCCAAGGTTGTTATATCTTTTTATTTAGATGACTTTTTTTTATATCTGTGTTATGTTCTCTTCTATTTTTACCTGCAGAAATCCTACTCATCTCTCAAGACCTAGTTCAAATATAATTTACCTTTGAAGTCTTCTTTGAATCCTGATCTTTTGACCAGAAATGATCTTTCCTTATTTATATATTTTGCAGTTCTCCCTAATATAGTCTTGTTATTGACACATTCTAGTTATTTTTTATATCATGCCTCCATACCACCTGTGTAATATTGGGTAAGTCACCGATATTCTCTGGGCCTCATATTTCTTTACTCAAAAATTAGGAGGTTGGACTAAATCTTCTCTAAATTCCCTCCAACATTTAGAATTTCTCTTGGATTTTTGAAGTCCTTTATAGTAAATAATGTATCTTAATTATTATTATATGCTTGACATACATCTCTCTCTCCATTACTCATCCATTTCTAAATTCTAAGGCTGACAAGATCAATTAACTAGTCCAGATTCTTGTAGCTATTAAACATCTAAAGTAGAATATTAAATTCCTGACTTCAGTTCTGGTACTTTATCCATTTCACCAAAGGCATGGATGATGGTTTCAGCCTTCACTGATGGAGGGAGTAAAATCACAGGTCAACTGACATTGTCAAGTATCAAGCATTAATATGTTTGTTGCTTTTATTTTGAGGGATAGGCACCTATCACCTCCAAGTAGATTATGAAATAGCAAAGAAAATGAATTCAAATGACAGGGAAAGATAATGCAGAATGTTGGAGAGGATGTGGGAAAACTGGGACACTGATACATTGTTGGTGGAATTGTGAATACATCCAGCCATTCTGGAGAATGATTTGGAACTATGCTCAAAAAGTTTTCAAACTGTGCATACCCTTTCTTTGATCCAGCAGTGTTACTACTGAGCTTATATCCCAAAGAGATCTTAAAGAAGGGAAAGGGACCTGTACATGCAAGAATGTTTGTGGGGCAGCCCTCTTTGTAGTGGCCAGAAACTGGAAACTGAGTGGATGCCCATCAATTGGAGATTGGCTGAATAAATTGGGGTATAAAAATATTATGGAATATTACTGTTCTGTAAGAAATGACCAACAGGATGATTTCAGAAAGGCCTAGAGAGACTTAAATGAACTGATGCTGAGCAAAATGAGCAGAACCAGGAGATCATTATATACTTCAACAACAATACTATATAATGATCAATTCTGATGGACGTGGCCATCTTCAACAATGAGATGAACCAAATCACTTCCAATGGAGCAGTAATGAATTGAACCAGCTACACCCAGTGAAAGAACTCTGGGAGATGACTATGAACCACTACATAGAATTCCTAATCCCTCTATTTTTGTCCACCTGCATTTTGGATTTCCTTCACAGGCTAATGGTACACTATTTCAAAGTTCAATTCTTTTTGAACAGCAAAATAACTGTTTGGACATGTATACATATATTGTATTTAACTTATACTTTAACATATTTAACATGTATTGGTCAACCTGCCATCTGGGGGAAGGGGTGGGGGGAAAGAGGGGAAAAGTTGGAATAAAAGGTTTTGCAATTGTCAATGCTGAAAAATTACCTATGCATATATCTTGTAAATAAAAAGCTATAATAATAAAAAAAAGAAAATGAATTCAAAATAGAAGAAACCATTTATGCCGAAATATATTAACCAGAAGTATAGATAATGTGATTGAAATCTCATATTTTATTTTGTTTTCTAAAAATGATAAATGTAGGGGAAGCTAGTTGGTGTAGTAGATAGAGCACCAGCCCAGAAGTCAGGAAGATCTGAGTTCAAATCTGGTCTGAGTCACTTAACACTTCCTGGTTGTGTGACCCTGGGCAAATCACTTAACCCCAATTGTCTCAGCAAAACAAAACAAAAGAAAACATATATATATATATATACACATATATACATATATGTTCATTAAGCAATTAAATATTTAGAAAATAACTTGATAAATAGCATGAATAAAATGAAAATAACATGACCAAGTCAGAAAAAAATAAATTTAATCTAATAACCAACAATTCTGTTGTTCTACACTTTAGTGACTACAGTATGATGGTAATTGATATTCAAAATATTGACCTCAAAAAACTAAAAAATTGTAATCTGGCTTCTGAAATATCAAAGCAATTGATCAATGCTTTCTATCATTTTTCACTATAATCTATATTTAAATTATTGATAATCCATGGATAACTTAATTTTGTTACTATGACTGCAGTTATTGTATGATTAAATAATGTGACTATGAATTTTCTGGGAGAAGGGAGAGGGAAGGGGGGGAATTTGGAGCACAAGGTTTTGCAAGGGTGAATGTTGAAAATGATCTTTGTATATATTTTGAAAATAAAAATATATTATTAAAAAACTGTGCAGACACTTTGACCCAAGTGGCACTATTGGATCTATATTCCAAAGAAATCATAAAGGAGGGAAAAGGACCCACATGTGTAAAAATGTTTGTAATAGCTCTTTTTGTGGTAACAAACTATTGGAAAATGAGTAAATGTCCATCAACTGGGGATGCCTGAGTCAGTTGTGGTATATGAAGGTTGAACAAAGGCCTGAAAGGTTTTAGAAAAGCCTGAAAAGATTTACATGAACTGATGCTGAGCAAAACAATCAGGACCAGGAATGCAATAGCAAGAATGTGTGATGATCAACTGTGAAAGACTTAGTTCTTCTCAGTAGTAGATCCAAGGCAATCCCAATAGACTTTGAATAAAAAATATCATTTGCATCCAGAAAAAGAACTATGGAGAACTATGGAGATTGAATGTAAATCAATACATACTATATTCACTTCTTTTTTTCTGTTTTTTTCTTCTCTCCTTTTGTTCTGATTTTTCTTTCCCAACATGATTATAAAGCAATGTGTATTGAAATAAATAAATAAATAAGTAGGGGAAAAAAGAGAAAAAATTACTTTCCAATGGCGAATCTGTCTTGAAATGAAGAACTTTTTATATTATGATTTAATTATATGATCACAGTTACATTTTGGTTTAATAATACCTCCGCCACTATGATGGTAGATCATTTAGTGAATAACAATAACATACAAAGTGTTTCATAACATGTGCTGAAACTGATTGACAATTTTTTGTCAAAAAAAGAATATGCTTTGAAGGAATATAAAACTTAAAAATAGGTATTATTTACTAGCAGACCAGGAAATTGGATTCAAGTAATTCTCTTTTCACCAGGGCATCCAGTATTGCATTTATTTTACAGCTGCATTATTGCATTCCATTTTTTCCTTCGAAGACCTAAATAAGTTCTAGGAGAAAGTAGATGGAAAGGCATTTGTGGATTCTTAAGTGATGGAATAAAAACAAAGCACAGAATAAGAATAATTAAGCAAAAACAATTTTAGAAGAACAATTAGCAGGAACAGTTAGGAAGACATGAAATTGACTGGAAAGCAATTTTTACCATATGGTATTTATTAATAAGCTTGACAGCTATTTAAATAGTTAGACCAGTTTTAAAGCCATGGGTCCTTAGAAATCTGTGTTTATTTAAGTATTTCAAAAGGAAAAAGAAAAATGCAGTATCTAAACATGAAAAATGTGTCTATATCCTGATGTAAAAGAATGATAACCTCTGAAACTAAGTCTAATGGATTTATTTATTAACCCTGATACTATATATTTATATAGACAAATGAGAAGAAAATCCTTTTGTTTTTGTACTTAGCCATAGAAATCCCATCATATTAGACACACAAAGTACCCAACTAACAGCCACATAGAAAAGTGTTTGACTGCATAATATTTCCTTCTTTGAATTTCATGTGGCTATTGAAAAAAATACAATAAAATTAGATTACCACAGGGACCATTAAAATACACACTACAATCTTCCAAAATTTAAGTTGGTCATTTATTGCATCCTGTGCTTGTAGGCAATGAGTATGGAAAGAAAAGTGATTGGGTTTCTTTTCAGCCTTTCTCATCAAAACAGATCAAATGATATTACATTCACACTTGAGATAATATAACAAGTCAGTGTGGCATTATATAAGGAAATGCAAAGGGAGCTTGTTACTTCTCTTATCCTGAAGCCTTACTTTGAAGGTAAATTATACAACCACTTTTGTAATGCTTACTGTTAGTTCAGTTTTGCATTACCGAGTCATGCACAAATTTTGCAGCTGTTATCCCATAATTAATTTAGTTGCTGTTATGACAGTCACACTGGACTAGAGGGACTTCATTTTTCTTTGGTTTTATGTTGTTTCCATTTTTTATATATTCTTAGAAATTTAAAAAGTTTTCCTTTGTTACCAATTTTCCATTTGATTACTCTTATCTTTTACTTTCCTCATATTCCTTTGAAACAATAATCAAAGAGAGATTTATTTTTAATACATCATGTTGGAAGACCAGTGCATAAATACAACAATGGTATTCATAGTTCACTATTAAGCTATAGAAAAAAGGGATGTTCAACATTTTTCTTCTTAGTCCTTATTTGCAAAACAATGTGACCTACTCTTAAAAATGACTTAAAATGAGCAAGGATGGGAATATGTTTTCCTTCCTGTTATTTTTAATCATTTTTAAAAGATGAACTACATTTGAATGTCTACACATACCCATTTGTCTAAATGTATATACATACAACACATCTGAGATTTCTTTAATTTAATGAATTTCCTGTGTGGGAATTCCCTCCACCAATGCAGAAAACAATTAACCTGGGACTCAGTAGATAAGTACTAGACTATTACCTAAAACAAAGAATTTATGTTCTATGTTCTAACTGCTAAATATCAAAGGTGGAATATAAACTTGAAAGTCCATATCTTCTTGACTCCTAGAATAATTATCTTTCCAATACAACTCATTGCCTATTTGTAGGTATATAATCTATCAACAAGCACATATGCATATATATATATTTATACACATGCATATGTATTTATACATATATATTATACAAATGAAGTCATAAGTATCAAATATATGTCATGATATAACAAAAGACTAGCCTCAGGACGACCAAAGTTAAAATTCAGTTTCTAACCCATTCTACCCATGTGCCCATGAGCAAGTTACTTCTCATCAAAAACTGTAAAAAAAGAGGTGCCAATCTATATCACTGGAGAAAGTGTTCCTATTGGAAGTTCCCTAAATTGATTAAATCATAGGTCTTAGATATACACATGTATATGTTTTGTTAGATCTTACATTCTAAGAAATGGAATCATTTCCAACTCTTTTTATAATGACTTAGTAGACATACCATTGGCATTAAACAGATGACTCAGTTATTTATAGGAATTCTATTTTATTAGATAAAGTGCTCCTTCTAGGAAAGACATAATATACATAGACATATATATATATTTTACATGACATTACATGTTAATAAAACATGAGGTTAAGAATCAAGCAATATACATTAAACCCCACTTCTAAGATTTTCTATGATCTAGAATTTATTTCTTGAGTTTTCGTATGCTTCCTTTTTCCCCCTCCTTTAGAAATAAAAATAATTATAACTTCCACCTGTGTACACTAAAGTAAGACTAATGAAATGTGCCTCAAAGACGTTGAATTTCTCAGTATAAAGGCCTTCCAGCTACAGAAAATACAAAGTGGCATCTTGTTACATTTTTCCTGGCATTTACTGGCACTGGTCTCTCAATTTCTTTGCACACACCACTGGCTTCCACTTCTCATGACATGGCTTCTCTTCCTCTGATTAGCAGTTAGACTAGAGAAGTTTCATGCTGCTGCTGCTATTTTTCTTCCAATGGCTGAGGGCCTTTGCATTTTGGCCCTAGAATCAGAAACTATTGTTCCTGCTGTCTGTTTCCCTGAGCATGGTAGGCTATTTTGCAGGGAGGGGGGAAGCAAGGGTAAATGACATGAGAAAGAATGTGGGAAACATTGAATCAAGCTTTCCCAGATGGCATATTTATTCTGAGACTATATTGTTACAGAGCCAACTTGGAATTCTGTAGGACTTTTACAGTGATTGTAAAAGAAAAGTCGATACTGCCAGAAACAAAATCTTAGAACTTATAAATATTTCTTTGAAAAAATATTTCTTCTTTTTAATTTTAACTTTTAAGGTTTTTCGTTTTCTTTGACAGTGGAGCCAAAATAATTCCTTGGCTGTTGACATCAGTTACCTGGCTCTTTAATGCAATCATTCCTGCTGGCTTTTAACAGAGGAAGCCCTAAAGCGTGTGTTCTTTCTTCTCTTCCAACTGAATACATGGACAGTTTTGGTCAGACCTACTCCTTGGTTGCAAGAATAGGAAAGCTGGGAATTATGTGTTGCAGCCTATCAGTTTTCAGCAGATAAATTTTGTTCCAAAATTCCTCTCTTTCAAAAGTTTTTGTTAGGCCAACTAAGTACCACAACATCAAATCACATTGTTATTGCAAGGAATAGGAAGTTGCTGGAATATTCATGTACTCACAAATAGTACAAAACCAAATTTTGATACTAGAGAGAATTGGGGAGGTATTGTTACATCCTTCAGGAAATGGAAGATCTCTTAGTGATCTTAAAGGAACCTCAGGTCTCAGAAGAAGCTCTTCAGATTTATGTAAAGAAATAAGGGACTTGCTGCTGAACTGAGGGCTCATCTCTCATAATCTTCCTTCTCCTTTTCCTCCTCTTTCTCCCCCATCTTCTTTCCTCTCCTTCAAAAGGGGTTGAGTGACTTATCCAGGGTCACACATCTAGTCAAATATCTGAGACCAGATTTAACTTAATTTTCCTAACTTCAAAATCAGTGTTCTATCCACTTCCCCCCCTACTACTCCAGGTTTTGTTTCTTCTTAATGGTATAATAGAAATGGATCTTAGATTTTGAGTTGGAGGACCTGAATTTCAACCTTGCCTTTTCAACTTACCTCCTGTCTGATCTTGGTTCAATGACTTAACTTCTCTGGGTTTCATCTTCCTTTTCTGTACTAGATTATTGCTATTGTCACTTCCAAATCTTAAATCTATGATATCTATGAAAAGCATGTCGGTAGTGAATCAAGCATCTTAAATGAAATGAAAGCTATAATATTTCAGTAAATCATAAAATTCAGAAAGCATTGATTCCAGTGACAAAAATGCTACTATCCCATTTAATTTGATGTTTGGGAAATAGATGAGACAATTCCCTTGGTCATTTTTTGTTTTCCTAAACTAGTAAGATTCCCAGCCTCTATTCCATTTATATAATCTTAGTTCAAAGTTAATCAGAGAATTGTATAGCCTTTAAAGTCATTTTTAAAAGTCCTTAATTTTATAGATGTGGAAGCAGAGGCTCAGACATAGAAACCGACAAACCCAAGTTTTTGAGTTGGCAATGGGACAGATTTACTCTGACTTCCAGTCGTGAGTCCTTTGCACCAACATACTTATGTTTTCCTTTTGTTTGGTTTTTTGTTTGTTTGTTTTTTACTCTGAAAGTCATGAAAATAGGGCACTCAATTATGTCTCTTATGCACACTACACGTAACTCCTGCTTATTTGAACTACTATTTTCTGATGGAGAAAGAAGAGAGAGATAGATACCTGAGATCTGCCGCAAAAGGGAGTCAAAAGAGACTCCAGGAAGACTCAAATTTATAATCTTGTTCATCAAAACATTAGCTCCTTACTCCATTAGAAAGGTTGCAAAGGAGTAGGACACTATAATTGTAGCACTGAAAGGAAAAGGCATATCATGATTACTGAAGTGCCTGTTGGTCAGGAGTTAGACAAGGTCACCTAAAGATACAGACAGAGCTGTTAGAATCATCTTACACAAGCTTACAAGAGCTGATTGTTAAATTTTTAGCTAAATTTTGCATCTCAGAAATTGGCCACAAATCAGATTTTGATATGCTGTTTGTTGATTGTTTACACTTTTAAAAAATGATGGAGAAAATGTTATGCTGCAGATTAAATTTAAAAGTGTGTCATGTACATTTTTTTCCCTTTTCAGAAAACCATCTGTCAAACATTTACCAGTACACTCCTCCCTAAAGGGCAGTGGCTATATGCTATGAAACTCTCTCTTTGTTCCTTGATGCCAGTGTTGGAAAAAAAGCTTTGCTTTATATTCAATTTTGTTGTTGTTGTGGCTAACAAAAGCCATTAGGATGAATTCCTTCTGATATGGTTTTGCCAGTTTTGCCATTAGATATGCATAGATTGTTATTGAAATTTATTTTAACATGACTTAGATTGTACTCTGCCTGGAAATGTAGTAAGGGAAATTATAAAGATAGGTTCAGTAAAATCTATCAGCCCACAAAAGGTTCACCTAGTATTGTAAGCAAATATGTGATAAAGAAATATGAATGAGAATCAGTATTCTGAAGTAATATAAGAGGATAATGTTTTCAGCTGTGCTTTAGTTAGCTTGTCAATGGAGCTGTAGGTAGATATAAACTTAGTTTTGTTTTCTGTAGAAAAAACAAAGAAAAAGCTTTTTGGTGATTTAGAGTCATTCTGGAGCACAATATATCTAAGAATATAGGGACTCCCTCTTTAATTGAGGTCTTTAAGTAAAGACTCAAAGACTGATGATCATTAGTTTGATCACATTGCATAAGGGATCATTTAGGTCAAGACTGACTGTATGGCCCCAGAGATCCATTTTAACATTGAAATTCTAATAATTTGCCTTTTGTATGATTCTTTTAAAGGTTCATACTAGTGAGCTTCTTTTGTTTCCTCATTAGAATGTGAGTTCCTTGAGGACTGGTGTTCTTTTTGCTTTTTCTTTATATCCCATGTAATTAGCATCGTGTCAGACACATAGTAGGTGCTTACTTGTAGAGTACTGATTGATGACTCTTTATGACTTTATGTAAGGATGCGGTTCCCACAAAACAAGAGAAGGGAATTGTAAGGGCCCTTTAAATGGGCAGCGCCATAGTGCAACGGGAGATTTGAGTGGCCCAGAAGTATTCTCTGTGGATATAGGACTGCCCTGTGGGTGGGATCCTGTCCATATTGAGATAGCTTCTTATTGGGTGACAGATCTCTTGCTGGTTGGCTGTGTGTGTGACCTCACAGGCCCTTTATAAGCCCACTGCAGACAGCAGTCGCTCTCTTTAACCTGGGGCTCTTTAACCTGGCTCCCTAGCCTGGGATAGCCAAGCCAAGCCAAGCTGATGGATAGCTGAGAGGTAAGGAGTTTGGTAGTGAACACGTGGGTCTTCTAGCTGTTCACTAGGGAGCTGACAAGTCAGGGCATTATGTGAGTAGGTATAATTAAGGCTTTTAAGATTACACATGGCTGTTCTTGAGTGCACTACTGGTTATTAAACTATAGATTCGAGAGATCGTGGCCAGAGACCTTTGAAGGCCTCAGAGGAGGCGAGCCGGGTAGAGTTGACACTGCAAAGGTCAGTGGTCAAAGGTACCCTGTTGGGCCTAGGACAGACTAGTAATTGTAACTGCCAGGAGGGCATGTTACAAATGGTACCCCTTTAGATGCAGGGACATCTATGCATGAATATAACTGGATGAGACCCTTTATGTTTGTGTCTGTGTGTATCTAAAAGAAGTAGTTATTTATTGTGTCCCTTAAGTGTCCAATCTATTAATTAGTTACTCTACATACAAAATGTACAAACTATGGAACTAGCTAGGAAACTTCTGGAAGTCAGGTAAAGATGTGTTATTTTGATTAACATATATCTTCTCCCTTGTCCAATGGTTGTTGCTGTAATGACATGGGAGAAAAACAACTATACTTCCTGTATTCTGCTCTTGTTATACAACAGCTACAGTCCATTATGGGCCTCTGAAGCATTTTTAGATAGGGACATATCATAGACATATTTCCAAGGTCGATTATTGAGTCTTTGTTTTGAGCATAGGGACATGATCATTCAGATATCGTTACAAATATTTACAACTGTATGTATGGTATTATCAGTGTAAATATAACCTTAAATGATACATAGCACAAATGATCTATTTTATGCCTGTCCAGCATGTTTTTAGTCATATTCTCCCTTTAGTTCACTCTGTGGAGTCTACCCAATGTGCAGGGAGTTGCTATCATGTTCTCATAATATTTCAAGGATGCTAGTGGAGCATATAAGTTGTTCATCAGTTATCTCTTCCTCTTGCTATGCATTTCATTAATTATATCTTTGCATATATTCTTTGACTTTTATTTGCAATGTTTTATTTGTAAAATGATTCAATTCAGAACTTATTAAGCACTTACTGTGTGCTTCTGTTAAACTATGTAAAATTATGTTCAACAATGATGCTCACAATTACTGTATCCTTCTCCACTGATCTTTGAGTAATTCTCAAATTCAGTAGCCCAAATTCATAACATCATCATAGGAGAGATCTAACCCAGACTTCATAATGAAGGATTCCCTAGAGAATGGAGTCCTCTTTGAATTCCTACTTGTGGTCAAAATTGTGCTGCTTGCATCAAGTCTTGGTAAATTCCTAGAAAAATTAAATAGATTCAAAATGATTATTGTCCATATTATAATATGCAAGTAAATTGACAACTCTTAGAATTCATCTATCAGTGAGTATGTATGGGAAAGAGATCTATACTCATATTTATAGCTATGGCTACATATGACATGTGCTGGGGTCCAGAATTGAAGAAGAGAGGACTGAGTTGGAATATCTTTAGGAACTTGTTCATAATTTTAATAACCCCAAGTTTCTTCTTAAAAGGTCCATATAGCTCAAGAGCAATATACTTTTGGTGGTGTATTAGGGTTGTGAATCATGGCAAGCTATAGTGAAGCTGAGGGCTTTCAAGACAGTTGGGTCTTCATAAGTCGCAGATTAGATGCTCAATTTATATTGCTCAGATAAACTTTACACTGCATTGATTTGAATGAATGGAACAGAGAGTGGAAGAAATGGCACAAAGCTGAATTTAGCTACTTTGAATAGAAAAAAATTGGCTAAGTTCAATGATAAATGGATATTTTAATTTTGAATCAGAGGTGACATAGCTATTCAAATAGCTAATATTTAGGCACCTGCAATTTTTGATTTTCCATGATTTGCTATCATTTAGCAAAGTTACGAATGGAAAAGTTCTACCCAGGTTGGATCAATTATTTTTCCATCAGCTTTCAGAACCACTATCGTAAGTGAAAAAGATAAACAAACCACAAGCATCTGTAAGGGAGAGGAATTAAGAGCATAGGGAGAATGGCACTGGCTATGGGTCTGATACAACTTTTTCTTTCTACTGGATCATCTCCCAAACCACCCTAAATAGACAAACTGACATGTGGCAAGCTTGGCAGTCATGGGAGAAATGAACCATATCCAGCTGTGCATATCTGGCAGTCTGGTATTTTACCTAGGGTTTTGGGAGAGCTGGATAGTGGCCACACTTTGGAAATATTTAACCATAGAAAGTTAAGCACTATCCCAGACTTCTGGCACAAACCCTTTCAAAATATCCCAAGGGGAAAGGAAATATGGTATTTATAAAGAAGACATGCAAATAGACACTCACTCTCTAGCCTAGGGCAACTTGCAACTCAGGGCAGACAAGGCAGAAAATATACTCACTTATTTTATTTTGATTACCTCTGGACCATCAGTAGTGTGGAGTTGGTTGGTATTTTAGCTGATCATTTAAAAAAAAAAAAAAAAGTCCTCATGATACTTTTCTAGAAACTTTAAAACAGAAGATGGCTCAAGCATTGGTGTTTTATGCTCATTCGTAAAAATTAGAAAACATTTAAAATACAGCCAACAGAAAGTAAAAATAGTTGGCAACAACAGGTGTAAGATGTGTACACAAAAATAACCTTAAAAAGTCAAGATGACTTTAAATATATAATCCATCGGCTATTGGGAAATCTAAACATAATTTGAAATACCTAAAAATACTGTCCCTTTTTTATGGAAGTGCCAGGAATGAAACAGACTTGCTTCTCATCTCTACCATCAAAACTCTGTAGGGAAAAATGATAGATAAGAGAACTGATAGTTCCTCTCTGACAATACATGCCCAGCTGGTTGTTTGAAAATTATGTCTTGATATAAAAAATAATAATTTAATAAATTTGCACTTTGAGAAGTTGCTTGAAATAATTGAGAAAAGTATAAAGGAAAAACAGTGGAATGAACAGAGACCTGATCTCTAAGTTAAGAATACCAGCCTTGCAGGACTGCCTCAGACCTATTTTCTCTGTGAGTTATGTGGTAAGTCACTTGACTATTAGTGTTCAAGGAAATTAAGTCTATAAATTGCTGAATCATTGCAGATCTGCATAGATAGGAGGAATTTCCTTATTGGGAATTCCTTACACCAATTAAATAACATATTTGTTTTTTCCTAAAATATGTAAGTGCAGCCACATGGCATTATATCTAGAGATCTGAAAAACAAAAGATTTGAGTTCAAATTCTACTGGAACTGGCTAAGAAATAGATTAGTCAATTAGTAGAACAGGTTAAGTTCAGAGGACAAAATAGTCAATGTCTATAGTAATCCAGTGTTTAACAAATCCAAAGATCCCAGCTTTGGGGATAAAAACTCATTATTTGACAAAAACTTCTGGGAAAATTGGAAATTAGTATGGCAGAAACTAGGTATTGATCCACATCTAACACCATATATTAAGATAAGGTCAAAATGGGTTCGTGATTTAGACATAAAGAATGAGATAATAAGCAAATTAAAAGAACAGATGATAGTTTACCTCTCAGATCTGTGGAGAAGAAAGGAATGTGTGGCTAAAGAAGGAATGTAATTTATTATTGAACACAAAATAGATAGTTTTGATTATATTAAATTAAAAAAGCTTTTGTACAAACAAAACTAATACAGGCAAGATTAGAAGGGAAGCAACAAACTGGGAACTTTTTACATTTTTTACATTTTTTTTACATTTTTACATTCAAATGTTCTGATAAAAAGCCTCATTTCTAAAACTATATGGAGAATTGACTCAAATTTATAAGACTTCAAGCCATTCTCCAACTGATAAATCATCAAAGGATATGAATAGACAATTTTCAGATAAAGAAATTAAAACCTTTTCTAGTCATATGAAAAGATGGTCTAAATCACTATTGATCAGGAAAATGAAAATTAAGACAACTATGTGGTACCACTACACAACACTCAGATTGGCTAAGATGACAGGATAAGATAATGACAGAAGTTGAAGGGGATTGAGAAAACTAGGACACTAATACATTGTTGGTGAAATTGTGAATGAATCTGACCATTCTGAAGAACAATTTGGAACTATGCCCAAAAGAGTTATCAAACTGTGTATACCCTTTGACCCAGCAGTGTTACTACTGGGCTTATATCCCAAAAAGATCTTAAAGAAGGGAAAGGAACCTGTATGTGCAAGAATGTTTGTGGCAGCCCTCTTTGTGGTGGTCAGAAACTGGAAACTATGTGGATGCCCATCAATTGGAGAATGGCTGAATAAATTGTGGTATATGAATGTTATGGAATATTATTGTTCTATAAGAAATGACCAGCAGGAGGAATTTTATTTTCTCATTTTTTTTCCTTTTTGATTTGATTTTTTGTGTAGCAAGGTAATTGTATAAATATGTGTGCATATACTGAATTTAACATATATTTTTACCATGTTTAACATATATTGGATTACTTGCTATTTAGGAAGAGGGTGAAGGGAAGGTGGGGAAAAATTGGAACATAAGGTTTTGCAAGGGTTAATGTTGAAAAATTATCCATGAATATGTTTTGAAAATTAAAAAGCTTTAATAAAAAAGACAAAATATTTCTTTGTGCCTTATATGTAACATTCTGGCAATATTTGTACCTACCTTGTAAGATTATTTTGAGGATTAATCAGTCAACAGTCATATTGTCAGTAATCATTTCTTACACAGTTATTCTCTGCCAGGCTCTGTGTTAAGCACTGAAGTTACAAAGAAAGACAAAAAATGGTTCCTGCTCTTAAGAGTTCCTAGGCCAATGGGGACATAGCATTTAAATGCTATATACAAACAAGATATGTATGGAGAAAATAAAAGGAAATAGCATATGTGAAACACATGGCAAACTTTAATTCATTAAACAAATGCATGCTCAGTGCTTAGCACAATTTCTGAAAGATTTTTTGTTCTTATTGTTGTTCAGTCATTTTCAGTCATGTCTGACTGCGACCGCATTTGGGGTTTTCTTTACAAAGACACTGGAGCAGTTTGCCATTTCCTTCTCCAGGTTATTTTATAGATGAGGAAGATTAAGTGACTTGCCCATGGTAATACAGTGAGTAAATGTCTGAGACCAGATTTGAACTCACAAAGATAAACCTCTCTCACTACAAGCTTGGTCCTCTATCCTTTTAGCTGTGAAGATGCCCTGAAAACACAGTAGGTACTTAATAATAAATATTTGTTGAAATGAGCTGACTTGGTTTATCGTAAACTTGATTCACCTTGACTATAATTATAAATGAGAAATACTAATATTTTTAAGATTGCATTTTGATGAATGCCTAATACATTTTTCCCATAGGTCCTTCATAACAGATCTAATGTCCTAGAAATTTCTCTTGTTCTTTCAGTACTTTAGTCATAACAGAGTATCATTCAGGCTGTTCGTCTGTTATTTCATTAATGCAATATGATTCATCTATTACCTTGTTTTGGTCAACCACATCTTTTAAAATATCTTTTATTTGACTTCTTGTGCAGATCCCCCTTGAAACTAATTTTTACCCTACCTATGTCTATCATGAGTCAATTGCTCCTTTAAATTATTTAAGAGTTTCAATTCATCCCTAGGAACTTATTGGAATTAAGGAGTTTGTAGTGACAAACAGCATACGATAACAGAAAACATTACAATTTCCCAAATGTAATGCAGGCCTCTTGTGTACTATTCAATTGTATCCCAACTTATTATCCATCCATCCATCCATCCATCCATAATAGTGGCAACTCAAAACTGAAAGACAGGATAGTGTAGTAGATTTGGAATCAGAGCACCTGGTTTGAATCCCCAGCTTTGTTAAATCCTAGTTATCCTTTAAAGAAAAACAAAATGACTTGCCCGTGGTTGTACAGCTGATCAATGTACCCAAATTTTTCAGTTTCAAATCTGGTCCCCTTTTATTTTAATGGTTCCTGAAAGTACTAGGCAGATAGGTAGCACAGTGGATAGAGTACTAGACTTGGAGTTTGGAAAACAACTTCCTGAGTTTAAATCTGGCCTCCTTAGCTCTGTAATCCTTTTCAAGGTTCTTAACCTTTTTTACTCAGATCCTCATCTGTAAAATGAGCTTGGGAAAGAAATAATGAACCACTCCAGTTTTTGCCAAGAAAATTCCAAATAGAATCATGAACAAAGAAATATAACCGATTAACAACAACAAAGAGAGTACTGAACCACAGTATCAAGGGAAGTTTGCCTAAAATTTAAAGAAATAAGACAAAAAGACATAAATATATATTGCAATTGTCTGTATTTAAAATACACACATATAGTATAGTATAGTATAATATATGCATATGTTAACCAACAAGATTTGGTATCTGCCCATTGTATGCCAAGAAATGTGTTAGGCACTAGACATATGAAGATGAAAATAAAACTGATAAAACAACGATTTGTGACTTTTATTTTAAGATTTAATGGATTTATGTATCCAGGAAATACTATCTGCCATTTCTGAATGTTCATGTTCTCCAACTTTTCTTAAATAGAAAATGGTATAAGGTTGCTCAAATAATACATACTCAGTATCATTCATGCTGGCAACATTCTCCCGTAGGATGGCAACTGAGATCAAACTCAAACTAATAAAATTCAGAAAGGCAGCGCCAGATTAATATGATATCACTTCATCACTGCTTGCTCTGATACAGACAAGCTATCAGAAGGAATACAAAGTTAAGAGAAAGTAGGTATGTCGAATCAAAAGACTGTCCTTCTGAAAAACTACTGATGAACTCTTTCCTCTATCCCCTCCTATGTACTTCTTTCATAATTTAAATATCATTATGATTGAAATTTCATTCTACTTTTGCTGATCTGCTCTTGCTCAATTCCCCTATCCTAGGGTATCTAATTTTAGATCTTTAGTGACTTCTCTTATGTGAGTTAAAGTTCATCACAATTAAGAGCTTTTATTTTATACATTACTGATTTATTTAGTTATATTCCTTCAAGTCCCATAACTGTTGATATAGATAGATATAACTAAGAACATTCTGCTTACCTTTTTGGCCACTGAAACCCATGAAATAAAGAAAATATACAATGACTTACTTCCAGTATAACCTCCATTTTTTTCCCCTAATAATAGTCACTCAACAACAGAAAAGGGGACAAAGAATGCTAAGTGGTATCAGAATTTTTAGGTTGCCTATAAATCTTAGCTCAACTGTCAGTATTCTACATGTGAGTTCCTTATTCAATGTGCAATGAGTAGACATTATTAGAAGACCCGAATTGTATCATTTTTATCCATCTCATAATAAATTAAGCCAGAAAATTACAGATAAATAGTAGAATTATTCATTAGTTCTCTTAGGAGAGTTCAGATGCGTAGTTGGTAGAATTGGCTCTGTTATATATCCAAAAGCAACAAGAAACATCATCCCACATCAGTTCCTCAACTTACTTACTTCCTATTACCTACTTATTCAGGTCATTTCATTCTCAGTCATACAAAATGATGGTAATATCCTTTATCTTACCATTATCTATAAATTCAATGGGAGTACTCCTATGCAACCAATAAGTCACCAAAAATTACACAAGAGAATTAGAGAAATATCATTATGAATTAAGTGAAAAGAAAGTAGACTAATTCAAGGGCTAATCAATGAACAGCCTGTTTGAGGACTTTTTGAGGAAGTTTTCAAGAATTTGGAGGAATCCCCTCATGGAAGGTTTATGAGAGAACGTGGGCAAAAGTAAACAGGAGGAAAGTCATAGATTGGTTTCGATCTACCATTTGCTAGAAATCCCCACAACGATGAGATCACATTTATGCACAGTTGTTTTAAAGTGTGAGTAGAGAGCTTGACACTTGTCTCTGATGAATGAGGATCTCCAAATACTTTTATAAACTAACTTCAAAGCTCTAAGGTAAAGAATTGTATAGTAAAGGCTCAGTAATTTTAAATAACAGAGCTTAAGGAGTAGGCTTGTTTGACTTATGAGTCTGAATTACAGGATGTTTTAAAAGAAATGTAACTTTTTTTGCTTTCAAGTGTCATACATATCCCAAATCAGACCCATGAAAATGTCTAAGAAATAAAATGAGGTACTGGAGAAAAAGTTCAATTTACATAAAACCTACATTGCATAGTAGCACATTATAATCATAAAAAATCCTTGAATAAACAAGAATTAAAAGAACCAAAAATTAAAGGCATTCCCAGTCTTAAACTTTTCATTTGAAAGATTTCTATTAGCCCATAGTCTTCTGATGCATATGTCTTTACACTTGCAAGCAAAGAACTTATATTGAACCTTTTAGTAACCAAAAATAAAGTTCTGATTTGTCCTAGCTTCGAAATTAATGGGTAAATACCAGGTCTTAATATATGTGGGACTGAATTAAACTAAATGGGTAAATTGAGGTAAATGAAATATTAGTGACTTGACTAGATTCACTTAAATAGATATTCTATGACCAATATGCTGTTCTTTGACCATTTAAAAGCGTACAAAAATGGAAGTAGCTTTATGTAGTGGCTGGAACTCTAGCATTAGAGTAAAGAAGAACAGGATTTAAAACCTACATTCAACCAAAAATAAGTATGTATGACCACGGTTATTTCTTATTGCCTAGGGTAATGTATATACTCCATTCTCTTCTCACTCCACTCTGCATTGTATTATATTGAATGTTATATTTCCAGGATTATCAAAACAATTGATTCTATTAATTTGAGTTTAAAAATGGGCATCATTGTATAGTGGAAAGAACTTTGGATCTGGAATCCAAAGATGTGGGTTTGTATCCTGGCTATGCAATTTACTACATGTAAGGGGAAGAAGAATTAGCCCTACTCAACAGGTACTGGTTTAATTGACGCTATTTTTTTTTTCTTGCTAAAGAACAGGAGAGTTAATCATGTTGTTCTACTCATTTCTCCCCCTGAATTTGGCAGCAATTACCTTTCTCAATGAGTGATGTTGTGGTGAATCAACACTCATTCTAAGAAAGAGAAAGAAAAACACATACACATAAAACATAGATCCAAGTGAGATTTGCTGAAGGATATTCTGTATATGCAACTCAGCTTTCATGAGGGCTGGTGATGAAGGATATAGCAAATGTATGGGTTGATGGGGATCAGGGCAGGTAAAAGGACTTAAGAGTAATAGTAGCTCTAAAAATTGACTTTCATATAGAAAAATATCCATCTTTATAGAAGGTGAAGAATGTTCCCTTATTTCCTAGAAGTCCCAGAGCAGTAAACAGTGAAAAATAAAAATATTCTGTGTTATCTCCATTCCAAGTTCTATGCTCTAGGATATCTGAGAAATATAATTAGTTGAGGGGACAAAGGAGGGAGACAGAAAAATGAGGAGAAAATCTGACTGAACCCAGTGCTGAGGTGGGCCTGTTTCTCATAGGATTGGAGACCTTGTGTCTGACAACTTTGATTAGACTGTGAAAAACTCTCACAGGTGGTCATGAGTTTATACAAAGACCAAATGTGCAAAAGTTTGCTTTTGGTCTGAATTTCTGATTTAACTCTTAGCTCTCCTGAACTAGCAGTCTCTACCCTTTAAAATATAAGTGCTATGAAAAGGTGCCTATTCATTCAGGTTTGTGCTTTTTAGTTTTGTGTTGTTTACACTTCATATATTAAAACAATTTTAATTCTATGAGATGTGCAAGTAGAGAATTGCCCATGACTAGATTAGGCCCATCACAGCTAATCAATTAACCTCTGTGGATCTCATTTCCTCATCTATAAAATGAGGGATTTAGACTACATGACATATGAAGTCCCTTCTCATGCTAAATCCAGGAATCTATGATCCCATGGCTATTATATTACATAGCTTTTAAAACAGAGTTTCTTTTTTATACAACATCTCTGCAAATGCCCAAAATGATTCTACAAATTGAGAGGCAGCTGAGTTCCCCCCTACATACATCAGAAAAGAGCCTAAAATAATTAATGAACATGATCAAGGAGTGAGTTAAAAACAACAGAATGACAGCCATCACCTCCACCTCTCCATACAGTCTGGCTGAGACACAATGTGCTCAACAATTTTTTTCCTAATAGACCTGCCAACCAGCAAGGATTAGGACCAGCCCTAGACTAAACAGTGAAAAAGCACACACAGAGATTCATAGTCTGTGTTCGAAGAAACGTGAAACCCCATTGAACAGAAAAGAATGAATCCTCATCCATTCAGACTGTTGCTAGCTCCTATGTGGGAAATCACAGAAGTTGGGAGAAGGTTTGGCAACAGCATATGTGAAGGATGACAAGAAAGAAGAGCTGAACTCACTTAAACATTTAAAGTCATCAATGTGATCTGGGCTGAGCCAGGAGTGTGTCTTGCCAACTATTTTCCAAACAGAGTGCTGACCTAGAAAATGAAGCACTTAATATCTCCTAGCAAACAAATCCTTTCATAATCAGAAAATAATAGCAGATTAGGAGAAACTTTTAACTTTTTCCCAATTACCATGAGGATGATCTTAATTATTATCATATCGTCGGCTAGCATTTATTATACTCCAGTGTGCTAAATGTCATAGAGGACAAGGTTTCCACTATTCAGAAACTAAAATTCTAATAAAAAGATAAAAGGAACAGATGCTGACACAGTAGGACACAATGTGGTTGGACCAATACTTATGTGCCTTCTTTTACTTTTGATATTCACTGGGTTTGGTGCAATAGATAGGATAAAAATACAAATACAAATACAAAAGGATAGAGGAAGAAAAATGACTAAACGAGTTAAAGATGGAAAATGTGAGCTTTCAGTTCAAATGGCAATTAAGGAGTAAATACACTATGTAATGAAGATGCAAAAATGAAAAAAAAAATGACAAGTCTCTGCCCTCAAGAAACTTATCTTAAAAAAGGGAGTTGCAAGATTTGTGTGACAATGTGAGTTTTTCATAGGTTTATAGATTTAGATGTGTAAGGGACTTTAAGGGTCATATTGTCCAATATTCTCCTTTTATGAATAAGAAAATCAAGGCTCAGTGACATTATGAATTGCCCAATCTTTCAAATAATAAATGGCCTAATCACAATTTGAACTAAAGACCTCTCATATCATGTTTCCTTTTCATTCATAGCACAAGATGTCAATAAGAAAGGATTAATTAAATGCTGAATAATGAATTGTACTGAGACAATTTGAACTAAAATACAGAAGAAGGAAGAGACATTCATACATTGGAATGGTTAGGAAAAATTTTATGGAGGGGTTATTATTTGAGTCCTTCTTGGAAGGATAAGCAAAGTAGAAAATACAGAAATGAAATGTTCAATATAGGAAAGCAGGAGTCATTGGAAATAAGAGTATAGAGGCAAAAATATATATGGTGATTTGAAAGGAATAATGATTATACCAATCTGTGTAGATTTGGAGAATTCATACAGAAGAATTTGGAGAAATAGGGCTGGAAAGGAAATAATGAATCACCATGATTACCAAGTGATGGCCCTTATACAGTTTGATAGTATCAGAAGTGAAATTAAAATTTGAGTCTACTGGTACTACATCCAGTGTTCTTTACATGACATGATATGATAGAAATGGTGTAGTACTCTAGGTTGCAAATTATAGCATAAATAAAGGAATAATCTAAAGCATATGCATTAATTAAAATTAGTAGGTTAATGAAAAAGACTAGCTACAGATGAATGTGAAACTATTTTACTTAAACATCATTGGCTAAACCAATGAATAGAAATTACTTAGAAAATAATTATATGAACTAAAAACTACCAGGAAAACTGGAAAGTAGCTTGGTAGAAATAAGGTTTAGATCAGCTTCTTACACTTGATATCACAAAAAGCTCAAAGTAAATATACAACTTGAATGAATATAAAAGGTTATGCTGTTTAATAAAAAATATTCTAACCTTCAACTATCTCATCTATACAATAAAAATGTTTTCTACTTCTACATCCTATGATTTTATGTTTAGAAGATTACATTAGAATTAGTATTATTGCCATAGATGAAGTAGATAAGCACTTAAAATGTACAAAATAATATCCTCTATTTTATATATAAGAAAATAGATGTTCAAAGAGGCTGTGACTTGCTCAAGATTATACAGATAATAAATACACAGTCAGAATTTGAGCTTAAGATTTCTGCCTCTTCTAGCTGTACCTGATCTAGAACTATATTATAAAGCAGCAGTCACTAAAACCATTTGGTATTGGCTAAGAAATAAGACTAGTTGATCAGTGGAATAGGTTAGGTTCACAGGACAAGATAGTGAATAAAAATAGCAATTTGTGTTTGACAAACCCAAAGGTCCCAACTTTTGGGATAAGAATTCATTATTTGACAAAAACTGCTGGGAAAACTGGAAATTAGTATGGCAGAAACTAGGCATGGACCCACACTTAACACCACATACTAAGATAAAATCAAAATGAGTCCATGATTTAGGCATAAAGAACGAGATCATAAATAAATTAGAGGAACATAGGATAGTTGTGGAGGAGGAAGGAATTTGTTTCCAAAGGAGAACTAAAGATCATTATTGATCACAAATAGAAAATTTTGATTACATCAAATTAAAAAGCTTTTGTATTAACAAAACTAATGCAAATAAGATTAGAAGGGAAGTAACAAATTGGGAAAACATTTTTACAGTTAAAGGTTCTGATAAAGGCCTCATCTCCAAAATATACAGAGAATTGACTCTAATTTATAAGAAATCAAGCCATTCTCCAATTAATAAATGGCCAAAGGATATGAACAGACCTTTTTCAAATGATGAAATTGAAACTATTTCCACTCATATGAAAGAGTTCTCCAAATCACTATTGATCAGAGAAATGCAAATTAAGACAACTCTGAGATACCATTACATACTTGTCAGATTGGCTAAGATAACAGGAACAAATAATGATGAATGTTGGAGGGGATGTGGGAAAACTGGGACACTGATGCATTGTTGGTGGAGTTGTGAAAGAATCCAACCATTCTGGAGAGCAATCTGGAATTATGCCCAAAAAGTTATCCCAGAAGTGCTACTACTGGGCTTATATCCCAAGGAAATACTAAAGAAGGGAAAGGGACCTGTATGTGGCAAAATGTTTGTGGCAGTCCTTTTTGTAGTGGCTAGAAGCTGGAAGATGAATGGATGTCCATCAATTGGAGAATGGTTGGGTAAATTATGGTATATGAATGTTATGGAATATTATTGTTCTGTAAGGAATGCCCAGCAGGAGAAATACAGAGAGGCTTGGAGAGACTTACATCAACTGATGCTGAGTGAAATGAGCAGAACTAGGAGATCATTATACACTTCAACAACAATACTATATGAGAATGTATTCTGACGGAAGTGGATATCTTCAACATAGAGAAGAGCTAATCCAATTCCAATTGATCAATAATGGACAGAATTAGCTATACCCAGAGAAGGAATACTGGGAAATGAGTGTAAACTGTTAGCATTTTTTTGTTTTTCTCCCTAGGTTATTTTTACCTTCCAAATCCAATTCTTCCTTTGCAACAACAACAATGACAACAAAATTTGGTTCTGCACAAATATATTGTACTTAGGATATACTATAACATTTAATATGTATGGGAATGCCTACCATCTAGGGGAAGGGATAGAGGGAGGGAGAGGAAAAATTTGGAACTTAAGGGAGTACAAGGGATAATGTTGTAAAAAAAATACCTATGCATATGTACTGTCAAAAATGTCATAATTATAAAATTAATAAAAAAATTTTAAAAAAAGATTCCTGCCTCTAAATGCATATTGGATTGAAAGACAGGTCAGTGACATCAACATGCATGTTGTTCACAGAACAAGAAAATTCATCTTGTCAAAGTATAGGACTAGACAATTTTTAGAAGAAGGAAATCGAGTAATCTTTAATCATATTTTTTAAAATGCTTCAACTGTTGGTTAGAGAAATGAATCAAAACAACTCATCATACCTCATATATCTCAGATTGGCTAAAATGACAGAAAAGGAAAATTCTGGAGAGAATGTAGAAGAAGAAAAAACACAAATGAAGAGAAGGGACTCAAATGAACTATTGTGAACTGGTGCAACAATTCTGGAAAACAATTTGAAACTGTGCTCAAAGGATTATAAAACTTTAAATACCCTTTGATCTAGCAATACTACCACAAAATCTATGTACCAAAGAGATTTTTTTAAAAAGGAAAAGAACTTATATATACAACAATATTTATAGCAGCTTTTTTTTGGCAGAGATTTGGAATTAAGGGGATGCTTATCAATTGGAGAATGGCAGAACAAGTTGTTGTATGATAGTGATGGAAAACTATTGAACTGTAAGAAATGACAAACAGTATGGTTTCATAAAAACCTGGGAAGATTTTTATGAACTGATGTAAAGTGAAATAAGCAGAAGCAGTATCAGAACATCGTACACAGTAACAGTAATATTATAACAATGATCAACTGTGAAAGATATAGCTATTCTGATAAATACAATCATCTCAGTCAATTCTGAAGGACTCATGATGAAAAATGTTATCTATCTCTAGAGAGAGAATTAATAAAAGCTATGTATAGATTGAAACACAATTTTCCACTTAATTTTCTTGCTTCCATTTTTACAAAATGTATAACATTGAAATGTATTTTGTAAGGTTCAACATGCATAATCAATATGATATAGATTGACTTTTCAATAGGTAAGGAAGGGCTAAGAAGGAGGGAAGAAATACAGAGAGTTTTTTAAATATTAAAAATAAATAACATTTTAAAAAGATCTCTCTCCCAATTCTTGTGATTTTCTTTGGATAATTTCATCTCTGATAATCTTTCTCCTTATTTTAGTTTCCTAGCTTCCATGGCTTTCTTCAAGTAAATCTTAATTTCAGCTAATCTCTAACTTCTACAGGAAGCTTTTCTGGATCCTCCTAAATGCTAGTGCATTAGTACATCTATTGAATATGCTCCCTTCTTTCCTCTGTCACAAGCACCATTCTAGTGCAGGAACTCATCACTTCATGCCTGGGACTATTGTAATAGCAGCTGATGGGTCTGCCTGCATCAATCAAATCTCTTCTCACTCCAGGCCATCTCTATTCAGTCCCTACAATGATTTTCCTAATATGCAGTTCCAATTATGTCACACTCCTACCTAATAAACTTCAGTGACTTCCTATTGCCTACAGGATCAAATACAAAATGCTCTGTTTGGCACTCAAAGTTCTTCATTAACTAGCCCCCTCCTAGCTTTCCTGTCTTCTTACACCTTACAACAGGACGTGCATTCTTTGATCCGGTGGCACTGGCTTTCTGGCTGTTCTACACAACAAAACACTTCATTTCTCATTTCCAAGTAATTTCTCTAGCTGTCCCCCATGCTTGGAATTTCCTCCTTCCTCCCTCTCATCTACTGATCTTCCTGGCTTCCTTTAAATCCCTGACTAAAATCCTATCTTTTACTTCTTCAATTCTTATTAATTCTAGTGGTTTCCTTCTGTTAATTATTTCTTATATGCTGTATATATATATATATATATATATATATATATATATATATATATATATATATATATATATATATATACATATATATATATTTGCATTTTGTTTCTTCCCCTTAGATTATAAGTTCTGTGAGGGCAGGGACTGTCTTGTGCCTTGTATTTTTATCCCATGTGTTTGGTACAGTGCTTTCACATCATAAGCACTTCATACATGTTCAATAATTGATTAATAGTGCATTGTTTCTATTGCTTATATTGTATATATATATATATATATCTTGTTCCTATATTGTTGTTTGCATATTGTCTCCCTCATTAGACTATGAGATGCTTGAGAAGATAATCTTTTATCATTCTTTGTATCCTTAGTGCTTAGCCAGAATAGAGTGCTCAATAAATTGATTATTGAGTTTGTTCTGATTTGAATCAAAACTACTGTTATGTCTGTATTTATTCATTTAAACAGGGGTCAGTCACAGCAGTCAATTGATCTAAATAAGCTGGGTTTATTTTCTCCATTTATTGGAAAAGTTGCCCTAAATTGATATGATAGTACATGAAAAACTATATTGTAATGGATAAAGGTATGATAAAAGTAAATGGACAAAGGAAAGAATCATAGGATTTAGAAGTATAAAGGTAAGTAATGGATAAAGTCAGGAAAAGGCAGGATTGAAGTCTTTCTTCTGACTCATTCTACTTGTATGGCCATGGATAAATGATTCAAATTATTTGTACAAAGATACATTAAAACTATTGTGGAGTGTCGTTCAGTGTTAGTTAGAGAGTCAGAAGACCTTGGTTTAAATCATATTTTGACACTTGTGTGATATTGGACATTTATTTGACTACTCTGGGCGACAGCTTTCTTTTACAGGTAGTGATACATATTAGAAAGAGGATTGGATTGGGTACTAGGTACTAGGTTCTAATTTATAGCTCTCATGCTTAAAGCCTGTGCCACCTTGAAGAAATTGCTTCACCTATCTGACATTGCTTCCTCATCAGTTAAATGAAAAATATCACTTGATTAGTGATATCAAATTCAAATAGAAATGGATGCCCACTGTCCACATATTAGCTTAGAAAACAACCGATTATCATTATCAATGTTGTATTTTTATTTGTTTTCATTAAACATTTATTAGTTCTGGACATGCTCGGGAATTTTGAGGGTCACATGAAGCTGTGAGTTTAATAATTACGTACTTGATAACCTTTAAAATTCATTCTTGTTCTAATTCCATAATTTTTGTTGTTCAATTCTGTCTAACTCTTCACATCTCCATTTAGGGTTTTCTTGGAAGACATACTGGAGTAGCTTGCCATTTCCTTCTCCACTCATTTTACAGATGAGGAACTGAGGCAAACAGAATTAAATGACTTGCCACAGTGACATAGCTAATAAATATCTGAGGCTAGACTTGAACTCAGAAACACTAGTCTTTCTGACTTCAGCCTGGATACTCTATCCATTGAGCCACCTCACTACCCTAAACCCATGGTACTAAATAACAGAATATTCATTTGTATAAGTGAAGGGAGTTTCTACACTTGTTCCTTATAATAATAAAATCACAGATTTAGACCTGCCTTATCCTACCCAAGTCCCCAAATGACAGGATATAAATATATTTTCCTGAAAATTTGTCTTCTTCAAGAAATTATCTACAACTTAAAGGCATTTTTGGGTTATAAACATGATAAAATTCTAGTCCTTCATATTGTTTAATTACAAACAAAATAAAAGTTTCTCAGTTAAAGCTATATACTGAATCCAGATGTGAACACCTCTGTGAAGTCTTCCACAGGCCAGCTTTTATAAGGTTATTCAAAGTTCTCTACTCACTACCTCTGGAACAAAGAAGCAATGAGACTCTGGCCCCTGAAGTTGGAACAGCTAAAAAAGGATCAGAAAGTAGCAACAGGTACTTTTAACTTTCCAACATCTAAAAAAATCCATTTTTCATTTTTGTTACCATTCTAACAGCTTATAAATACATACAACAGTTACCCCTAAGGTCAGGCATAGCCTGAGAGTTAATGACCAGCTGGGTGGAAAGCTCTTGGCTTTGATTCAAAATCTGGCTCCCCAAGCCAGTTATTAGCTGCCAGGAAATGCCTTCCTTATTAGTCATTATTGCTAGCGGGTTTCCTAATGATAGAGTGTTAATACTGTATGAAATGCTATAATTGTCATGCTGGATTAAGAGATCATTGGATTGCTTTGCTATACTAGTTTGAAATAGACTGCAAAGCAATGTTCTCATCAAAGTAGGGACTGAAAAAAGAAAAGCTTTATTTGCTATAACACTTTTCAATATTTGTACAGTATCAGGTTACACGACTAAGAGTTTGAGGAAATGAGTCAAGTATTGGCTAGCATTTGAATAGAATCCAAGATTTTCATGAAGGATCAGCACATTTATCTAGCCCTATTCTCACCCCTGTTCTTACAGTTGTTCTATTTGCTTTGAAAGATATAAAAGACTTGGCCTAGAGTTTACTCTCTATTTGGAAAAGTAATGAAACAAGGACTAGAATGCATTATGTATATAAGTATTCATGTAATGAAATAATAAGATCATAGATGTAGAGAGAGAAGAAATCTTCAAGGATATCTTCCATGAGGTGGGACTAAAATAACAAAATGACATAAGACTCCCTGCTGCTAATTTAGAAAACCATATATTAACATTTTCTATGTTCTATTGCATTTTTGTTTCTTTTGCTACATATTTCTCAATTATATTTTATTCTAGTTCAAGGACATTTAGGAGTGTTATGAGCAACATGTTTAATGCTTTTGATCTACAGCAAGCTCCTTACTTTAAGATAGGGGAAACTGAGACTCAGGAGGGATTAAGTTAACCACAGAAGTTGAAAGAGGCAATTTTAAAATTTGAATCCAGATCTTTTGACTATAAATTCACCATTCTTCTGATAATAACACACTGCCTCATCAAGTGTTCAATGAAATACAATTAGTGAAAATGCCCTTACTCACATCATAGTTTTCATTGGTCTTTTCTGACCCTAGACCATATGAATATATGTACATTTGCATGCATATATGGAGTCCTGACCTGTGATTTCACTGGTTTGGGGAAAACTCTAGTGAGGAAATTCTCACAAATCAGCAACTGTTCTGCAGTTTATTCCTAGAGAGTTGTCTAGATCAGTGAGAGGCTGTTACTTGCCCAGCATCACACAGACAGTGTGTGCCAGAAGAGGAATTTGAATTTGGATGAATTTGTATGTCCGTGTGTGTGTGTATGTGTGTGTGTGTGTGTGTGAGACAATATAGTGGAAAGAGTTTCAGAATTAAGACTTCAAATCAAATCCCATCTCTGACACCAAATGATTATATCATTGAAAGACAAGTCATTTAACCTCTTTGCTCTTAATTGTTCATCTATAAAATTGTCAAAATAGTAGCTACAATCTTTTTTGCATCTAATTAGCATATAAGATAAAGTGCTACAATTAGATTTAAGAAGATTTTAGTTTAAATTCAGCCTCAAAGACTTACTAGCTACATGATCCTGGGCAGATCAAATACCCTTCCTTTACCTGTTTTTCAATGATAAAATCAGAATAATAATACTACCCACTTCTTATAGCCGTTGCAAGGATATGATAAGATTATATGTGTAAAGTGGTTTGCAAACCCTATATACATCATCGTCATCCATTACTGTCATCACTATGACCATCATTGCCATCACCACTATCATCACTGTCATCATCATCATCATCATCATCATCATCATCATCATCATCTACCTACCAAGATTTCTGTGAGGTACAAACAAGGATGTGGTTAACCTGAAAATGCTGCATGAATGCCAGGAATTATATTATACAGAAAGACCATGTCTAGAATAGTGACTCGACTCTCCGTGGAGCATTTGATGGCAAAGGTTACAATCATCTCCACATGCAATCTGCTCTGCCCAACAATAACTGCTATTAGTAAAATGGAGCTTGTCAGCCAAGAGAGCCGATAAGAGCACAAAACCATCATTTGTGCTGTATAGGGCAGAAGGAGAGCATTCTCTTACAAACTGGTTGGAAAGACAAAATATAAAACCAAATAAAGTAGCTCAAGGATCCATCCATCAATCAATTAGTCAACATTGAGCAGGCAGCTAGGTGGTGCAGTGGACAGAGTGTTGGACCTGTAGTTAAGACTATCTGAGTTCAACTCTGACATCAGACACTCACAGAGCAAGTTACTTAACCATATTTGCCTTGGTTTCCTCAACTGCAAAATTATCTGGAGGAAATAGCAAACTATTCCAGCATTTTTTGCCAAGAAAACCCAAATGGTGTCACAAAGAGTTGGACATGATTGAAATGATTCAATAACACTTATTGAGCACCTTCTCTGTGTCAAGCACTGGGCTAGGCATAGGTGCTGAGGATATAGAAACAAACCAAAAATATTTCCTGCCCTCCAGAACCTCACTTTTTACATATGGTAGCAATTTGTACCAAATATTCATATATAAGTATATAAAATATCTAGATATACATATACCCAAAATAAGTAAAATCTAATTTGGGGGATAGAAGGTTTTAGAACCTGGGTATTATTAGGAAAGACCTCATGCAAGGTATAGAGTTTGATACAAAGCAATTTAATAAGCATTTATTAAGCACCTATATGCAAAGAACTATGTGAATTGCTTTAAAAATATATTCTCATTCAATTCTCATAACAATTCTGTTAGTCTCAAAGACTAACTAGTTCTCTGATCATAGGCATGTCAATTACTCTCTTTTTACCTGTTTTTCTAGGATTAATTGAGAATAATACTACTACCTAATTTTTAGGGTTTTGTGAGGATATTTGTAAAGTGTTTTACAAACCTTAAAGTATAGTATAGATCATCATCATCATCATCATTACTGTCATCACCATGACCATCATTTTCATCACCACTATTATTATCCCCATTTTACAGTTGAGGAAACTGAATCAAAAATAGATTAAGTCACTTCTCCAGAGTCATACAGTGTCTGGTGCCAAATGTGAACTCAGGTCTTCCTGACATTCTATATACTGTCCTATTAGTCATAATAAGTAGGGTACAGTGGGTAGTGGGCTCAGTTCAAATTCTGTCTCAGATCCTTACTAGCTTTATAAGCTTAGGCAAATTGTTTAACCTTTCAAAGTTCCAGTTTCCTCATCTGTAAAATAGAGAAAATGACCGTTATTGTTACCCAGCTAATTATTTCATAGAACCAGTGTCCAGAAAGTGATTTGCTGCCTTAAAGTGCTACTGCATGAGTTATTTTAGTTGCATGCAATGTCATGATTTCTTAACAAGATAGAATTATGAAAAAATTTTCTTCATTTTCTGTAGTTTATGTCTGTGTCTATGTAAAAAAAAAATGGATCTTTCTCCCACAGGCTAGAAATATGGCAGCCATCAGAGTTTTGACATGCTTCATTACTAACCTGGGCCAGTTCACCCTTGTTAGGCAGTTTGGTGTACTACACATTCTTGGGGAGTTGTAGTTATAATCATATGTATTATAATGATGCCCATCTTAATTCAGGCACATGAAATAATTAGTCCACTACAGTTTAGAACTCCCAAATTTAAGTTATCTTCAGCAATCCAAGCAACATGAATTATAAACATGCCCTATTACCTCAGGCTTCAGACACTTTTTAAGGGAATTTGAATATAAAAGTTAATTACAGAATTTCCTGTTATTGCCAACTTTAGTGAAACATACACAGTTTTTAAAGTGGTACCTTTATTTAAAGCCTAAGGTACCCTCTAGCATGGTGGATAACAGCTAACCTCAGAATCAGGAAGATCTGTGTACAAGGTCCACTTGTATGAACAATAAAATTTGGGATATTTTGTTTATTCTGTGAATGCCTCAGTCAATCTATAAGGACTTTAAATTACAGAGAAAATCCCATTCTGAATTGATAGAAGAAATTCTTCCCAAGGAGTTCCCTACTAGGATGAAGTCACATGACCAGTCAAAAAACTAAACAAACAAAAAAAGAATAAATGGTAAGCCACACCTTATATGTATCCATAGAATTATTTTGATATATTTTGAAGCAGTTCATAGTCTTACAATATTTGCCTTTACATATAAAAGATCTTAGTTAAAGTCATTTTAGTTTACTTACTGAAAGTTAACTCAGTTAAAGTCATTTAGTTAATTTATGAATATGTACAGTAATGAGAGATAGGGATAGATAACATTTGGGGATAGAGCCATACTCTCTTCTCCATATAATTTTTCCCCTTAAAATATTTTGAGGACATTTCTTGAGACTTCATTGGCACAGGGGGCCAACAGAAATGTCACTTCTTCATTTCCAAAGCATAGCCAAAAAGAGTTCTTGAAGTTTGACTGGTATATCATAATAGGTCACTCAGGCAAGAAATCTTGGTATAGCTCAATCAATCCAAGAGAGTCTCAATGCCCATCCTGATTAACTATCTTCCTTCTGCTAAATTTAAGTAAATCTCCTTTTTTGGTAATTCTTGAATCACCTACATGTCTCATGGTCTGTTCTTATATTTAACTAAAACTTCTGTGAACTGATGTGAATCAGGTAATGTCCAAAATGGCATGGTTAACCAAATACAAGTAACCCAAAGTTTCACTTTAGTTTATAGTGTCAAGAACTCATTCATTCCATGAAACTACATTGTTTAACAGTAGTCAATGGTTTAATTTGAATCAAATAAACTGGACAACATCTAGATGAAATCAACCAGCATAATGAAGGACTTTGAATTCATGAAATAAGAGGATCAATTGAGACATTGAGAATTAATGAGAGAAGATTGGAAATGGGGGGGGGAGAAATGGATGATAATAGTCTTTTATTATTTGAAGAGATGAGAAGGAGAAGGAAGGAAAGAATTATACTTTTTGATCCTGTAGAGAGAAATTGGGGATGGGTGGTTAAGTGGAAGAAATATTGGAAAAAACAACAACAACATAGTTTCTGAATTTTGAACTCTAACCGGTTATGGGTTCCCATTAAAGGAAAAGATGGATGACTATAGTCAGATATATTGAAGGGCAAGAGTTGGACTAGATGTTGCAGAGGTTCCTTCTAACTTGAATTCTGAATTTCAACTACTCCAATGGCAGGAGTTTACAGAAAGGACAAGAAAGAGAAACAAGATGTCTAGATTATCTAAACAGAATCAGTTCTTGAATAATGCGACTTGGCTGTAAATGTTTGCATATGCCATACTAACCAGTGCTAAACTATTTTATTTAGCTAAAACAACATTAAGCCTTTCAATTTGGTAAGCATTAATTAATCATCTACTATAAGTCAAGTGTTGTTCTGAATCCTTAGGATACAAAGAAAAAAAAAACAAAAACAAAAACTGAATTCCACCTTCCGGGTGGATTCTATTGTGGGTGGAGAGGGACCCACATAAAGAGTTAAGCAAATAAATATCCACAAAGCAATTTGTAGCTAGTAGGGAAAGTGTTAAGAATTAGTAGGATTAAGAAGGGTCCGAGGTCAGTTGAATTGAGTAGGTGAGTAGGAATAGCAAAGCAGGTATAAAGGACAAGCCTATTCAAAGGCACACAGAAAAGATAAATGTTGTGTATAGAAAACACCACTTAGGTCAATTTGGATTGAATATAGAGTGCATGAGGAGGATTAAAGCTTATTGCTGGGCTGCAAAATGATATCCTAGTGAAAGAAAGGCCTAAAAAGATTCTGAAACCTGAGTTCTAACAAAAGCCAAATGTCCCCTCAAAAAATGTTCTTATCTATCATCTGAACATTAGTCATTACAAAGCTTTATGCTTATATAAATAAAGAGAAATGGGTGAGATTCTTAAAAGCCATGAAATTGGATTTTGTTTTCTTAGTTCAAGTTTAAAAATCAACTAAATAGTATTATTTTATAATGTTGAGATTAGTGGATAGACCTAAAACCTGTCGTTTAAGTTTTTATTTCATTTGGAATTTTTAAGACTTTTAATTTGATGAGAAACATATCTAATTGTTTAATAATGAACTGTTTTAACAAAGTTCCCCTATTTCTCTCCAGGTCATTTTTTTTTTTTTTGATGAACTTTTAAAAGTGAATTTCTGTAGCCAATTAAGGGTGTTTTCTCCTCTTGATTCAGGTTATAGTGTCCTAATAATACCTCGAGGGGAAGTACTTCACAGCATGACTTGACTAGTATGATTGCTTTTAATAAACTTCTTTTAAAAAGTAAAGTAGCAAACACTCAATTATCTGTAGTAATGGGAGACAGGAACAGTCTGAATAGCTGAGCTCTGAAGTCAATTCTTCAGCCTTAATATATTGTATAGTTTTAACTTCCTTCCTTACCTTTGGCCAGAATTGCTTAGAAAGCAAACTATAGGCTCCATTGAATTTTACCACATTTTCCTATGTCAATCACTACCTGAAAGATACACTCTTTAAGAGGAGTCACAAGACCAGTAGCAATAAGCCCAGTGATTAATTATTGGCTTTGAATATCTACAAGTAGAACTATCAGCTCCAAATAATTGAAGCTTGAATGTTTCCCCTGAAGCTGGAAAATTGACCAACTTGGTTGTGAAATAGCCTAATGTAATTATTTTAGACCTAGAATATTTGGATTTGACATTTTTGTGCCTATTCAAAAGGGCTGCCTAGATCAGTTTGCCTTCATTTGAAATTAAAAATGACTGAGAATTGTCATATCCGAGAATTGACAATGACTTTTTTTTATTTTCTATTTCAAGGAAAAAGAACAAAAAATTCAAATTCTATTGAAAGAAGGCATTGTTAATCCTTCCTATTCTCAAAAATCCATTTTTATTTTGATTGATCAATAGGTGATAGATTTAGAGTTAATAGAACCTTAGCAGCTTTGAGGCTCAGATAGAGTTCAGTGATTTGTCACAAAACTAGAGACAAGACTTGAACTCAGGTCTTCCTGACTTTAAGTCCAATAATCTATTAGTAATACCTTCTGTCTTTTCATTGATATGAGGATTCTCTTTATTTAATTTTTTTCATCCTGGCTCAATCTCATGCATCTCTTTTAAAAAATAATTAGACAATGTTTTGAAACTGTGACTGATTCTTTTAATGTTTTGCAGATTTCATTATCCCTCAGATTCTCTATATGTAACTGTTTCAAATCTTTTATAGCCTTATGTACTTGATAATTTTACATCATTTCTAATTTTCAAGTCATTCTCATTGAACTTTTAATTTTTTTGTTTTTATAATTTTTTATTTTTAAAATTATACATAGACAAATTATAACATTCACTTAAAAACCTTGAGTCCAAATTTTCTCTCTCCTTTCTTCCCCCCTCTAAGGCAGTAAACAATTTCATATAGATTATATAAGTACAGTCACATCATTGATCTTAGGCCCAACAAAGATATCTTCATTGGCTTTTGGGTTATAATAGCTATATGCAAACATTTGAATGGTGGAAGTTCTTCATCTTGGAAGATGGATTAAGCCCTGGATCTTGCAAAAACCTTAAGGCCCGTTGTCCTCTCCATCCAATTGTATGGCTTTTTTTCTAAAACCTTGATTTAAAAATAGTATCCAGGCCAGCCATCTCTTCATTTCTCACTAAGTGGCAAACCAGATTTCTCCTTTATTCCCCACTCTGTCTTTTAGCTTTCTTTTATGTTTCCTCTTCCCTAATTCCCTGAGGAATAGATGATTAATCCCTAGTTACAATGTAAATTTCTCAAAGGCAGGAATTCTCTTTCTTTTTGCTTAAATTTGTCTGTATTGATACTTATCTGCTTATATTACATAGAAATATTTATTATCCCACAGTAAGTGCTTAATAAATATTCAGTGACTGGCTAAAGAGAAATTAGAGTTGTTCAGAGAGCGAAAGAAAGAAAGAAAGAAAGAAAGAAAGAAAGAAAGAAAGAAAGAAAGAAAGAAAGAAAGAAAGAAAGAAAGAAAGGAAGGAAGGAAGGAAGGAAGGAAGGAAGGAAGGAAGGAAGGAAGGAAGGAAGGAAGGAAGGAAGGAAGGAAGGAAGGAAGGAAGGAAGGAGAAGGAAGGAAGGAAGGAAGGAAGGAAGGAAGAAGGAAGGAAGAAGGAAGGAAGAAAGAGAGAGAGAGAAAGAAAAAGAAAAAAAAAAAGAAAAACCTAAAAAAAAAAAAAAAAACAAGAGCAATGGACTGAAGGTGTAAAGAGAGGAAATTTTGGGTTTAATGTTAGAAAAACAAACAAACAAAAAAAACAAAACTTCCTAACAATTTCAGCTATCCTAGAGTGGAATAGGCACTCTCAGGAAGTAAAAGATTGACTATAACTCTTCAAGCTAAGATCAAATTACCACTTGGCAGATATGTAATATTGAAGATTTCTTTCACATA